>NC_055660.1:12889824-13189824 GCF_017976325.1 Chelmon rostratus | reverse complement strand
CACACACACACACACACAGAGATCCTCAGGAATATACATATATACAGTATATTCCACTGCTTCTGGAACACATACTCACACACAGACACATACGCACACACACACAGTCAGGACCCCCCTGTGTAATCTAGCGAGGAGTTATTTTGCCCCAAGCCTGCCGTTACTCACAAGGTGTCTGTCATATCACCCCCACGCGCCCTCCCCTCCCCTCCCATCCATCATCGCACACCCCTGCCTCTCTCTCCCCCCTTCATTCGCGCTCTCTTTCACTCTCACACACACAAATCCCACATCCACAATCTCATTCTCTTTCAATTCATTCACCTCGCTCTAAATCTTCCCATGCTTTCAGTCTTTACCTCACCACCATCTCTTGTGATCCCCCCTCCCCATCTCTAACCTCCCGCCCTGTGACCTTCCTCATCGAGCACACTCCTCATCGCATGTGTTTGTATGTCCTGTCAATATTCAGCTGCTGCTGATTCATTAGTCTCAAAGCTGTGGCTGTAAGGTGTGAGCGGTGTCCCCTTTTGTTCTGTGTGACTGATGTGCTCGGGACTAAATCCAAGCCATTAGAGAGGCCCTGATGGGGATGGTGACTCACTGACATGACAAGCTGTCATTTGTTATAGCAGAGGATGGCCTGCTTGTTCACAGACTGAAAGGCTGGTATTTTTAAAATGAAAGAAGGAGAAGAAACCAATAATTACTTATGTTTCTGTCACAGGTGAGACTGCAATTTTCTTTTATCTGAGAGATTCTTCATCTCCGCATTTTTGGCTGTAGCATTCTGTTAGGGGATTGGTCCACCACTTTGGCCCAGACTGAAATATCTCAGCAACTCTCAGAGACATTTTTCAGAGCAATTTGCTTCAAGTGTCCAAAGGAAAAATTCTAATGATTATTATGATGTGCAAACATTTGGTTTGCTTCTAAACACAGGTAAAATTAGCATGCTGACATTAGCATTTAGCTCAAAACTTTGCCGTGTTGAAGCACAGCCTCACAGAGAAGCTAGTATCGCTATAGAAGTCATAATGACATTCAAACAACTGTCTTCCTCTAGCTCAACACATCACGATAAACACCTGCTGTTATTGAGCAGAAAATGTCAGCCTATCTCATATATATATCTATGTATATATATCTCAAACTTCCTTTCTATGTTTGTTCTTTGCAGTGATTCAGGTCTCATAAAAGTACCAGCAACCACAACATGGTTGGATTTCTTTTCTGGGTTTTTTTAAAAGATCATCTGTGGATTTTTCTACCTTCAAATGTGTTTAATTACAGAACCAACATCTAAATGTTGTTTTTCTTTATTTAATTCTAATGCTGCAGAATATAATGTGTCAAAATTGTCCCATTTTTCAACCAAGAACCTAAGCTACTACATCCCTTTAACAAGACCCTTTGCTAATTATCTCACACTTCTATTTCATAAATGTAGGCCATTTTTCACATTGTGTATGTGTTACTGTAGAGTGTTTTCTTTATTATGCAGCAATTAGCCGTCGACTCCATTTCATGTGTTCATTATGGCTCATTACAGACCCAGACTGTTTTGAACAAAACTTTCCGATTAACTAAAAGTTGCCTTTTTAAATCTCTGGTAAGAAAGCAAACAGTTATTTCACTGCATCCTGTGTGTTTTACTTCAGTAGGATTAACAGCAGAAATTATATCTTCGACCACAATACATTTGCATAATCAGTTCGAAATGCTTAAGCAGTAGTTTGGTTTTTCTCAGCCCCATTTCAGCAAATAAACATTACCATAATCTGCAAATATTTTGTGAGTCATGCTGCTTACTTAAGATGTTATTGTTTGTTTTTCCACTGTGGCTGCAATGATGGAGTAATACCTCCAATTTTATTTGGAAACTACCAAAATATTGATACTATACCATACAAACATAAAGCATGTTCTCTGCCCCTGCAGCCCTGAACCACTTGTAGATAGATCTGCTGCACTTTGGTGGCAATTTCAGTTGGAAGATGCCTGTATATATTCTCATTCATCCAGGTCATTGTAAGCTTACAATGACCTGGATGAATGAGAATATTCACAGGCATGTTTCTGAACATTTTGGGTTGGCTACCCTAAAAATGGTGCGGGAATATGAAAGGATGGCTCGGATGCACCCTACCCCGCCTTAATGGGGGATAGTTTGCCTCACAATAGAGTGATACCATACTTGGTTTTGAGGGTTGGCCTCACTCAAAGGATAAATACTTGAACCTAACACCATTTCATTGGACTAGAGCTGTCCTATCTAGTCTGGTGCCCATGAACTGATGAAGCCTGCTTGGATGAGAGGCGAAACGTCTTCTAAGACAAACTGACGAGGTCCAGTTGCAAACGATTGAATGCCCTAAAGATTTCAGTTGGAACTGATAATTGCTTCCTTAGCTTATCTCCCCCTGTCTGTCTTTGT
This sequence comes from Chelmon rostratus, assembly GCF_017976325.1. NCBI lineage: Eukaryota > Metazoa > Chordata > Actinopteri > Chaetodontiformes > Chaetodontidae > Chelmon > Chelmon rostratus. The sequence goes on along the minus strand of NC_055660.1, from coordinate 13,187,387 downwards.
AGGCATATGATCTGTAAGTTGATACTCTGTGTTTTATTTTTTGTGTCTTTAATGTTGAAATCTATGTTGCCTGAGACATTAATGCTACTATCTTGGCTAGGGCTCCTCTTGAAGAAGAGATTTGTGATCTCAGCAGGACTTGAATGATTTAACAATTTAACAAGGCGTAACAGTAAAAATGCAGTTGCATTGCAATTCTTAAAAGGCAATTGAAATGCAGTTTTGTTTACACAGCAAGGAAAGATGTAAATAGAGAGTGTCAAGTCATTTGTAAGTTGCATGTCCCCTAATTAATGTTCCTCATTAAAAAACCAAGCCACATTATAAAAACAAATTACATTTTTCTGCAGAATGCATTTGCATCACATTAAAATAATAAACAATCAATAGATCACAAATACCACTACAAATGCTGACAAGTAAATCATAAGCATGTCATGATTTACTCATTCATTCATTTATTTTGCAATGTCCATTTAAACATTTTTTCAACGACTGAGGTGGTTGTCATAACCTCCATTAAATCTCATATTTGCATTGGTGCTTTATTTTCATTGTTTACATTGTTTTGTGTGGATGTCATATGTCACTGACAATAATCTTCTGCATGGTATGATAATGGCGAAAGGGGGGAAAAGAGCATGGGTTTACCAAATGTTATTGGTTTTGTTTAATTGGAGGCACAAACGTGCAGAACAAATTTTGCCTCCACACAATAACTATGGCATCGGGGAAACTCCTATTTCATATGCATGTTTCAAATTCATATGCATATCATATTTCATGTCAGTCCGGCTAAAAGTGGATAGCAGCAAATGGTAAACAATGAGTGCCGAAATATGCATCTGAAATCAGCAATTTACTTGCACTTTAAAGGGCCAGTGTGTAGGATTTAGTGGTATCTAGTGGTTCGGTTGCAGATTAAACCAACTGAATACCTGTTCTTATTTTCAGGTGATTATATTGGAATGAAAACATAATTATGAATAATACATTACATTTCTGCCAATTGATCCCCTGAATCCTGAACAATGAATCTTTAACGCTGCTTCCACCACACTGTGCCTCCCTGTGTTTCCAGACCAGCCTGTTAACTTTAACTCCAACCCCTGCAACAACCTATTGATTATACTTTCAGGCAGTGGATCAAGTGATGTGAGGGCACAATTGAGTAATTTGAGGGTCCAAATTATTCATTTGAAGGAACGAATCAGTTATTTTCTTTTCCTTGCCTCAGACTAATCAGACCCCAAACAAACACAGTTAACATGTTCTATTATTTGATTCAATCATTTTCTTTGTGTAACTTGTTCAATGAGAATACATTTTCAGAGCCATGACATTTTTAGAAAACACGCATAGCAGCAAACTCTACACTTTGGAGCGATAACACGCTGCTCGCCTCCCAGTTCTAACACTAAGTGACAGTGATGCATCACTCACACTAACTAGGTTGCGTATATTTACACTCCACCTAACAGCTCTCCTGTATCTGTGGATCCTTTAACCCAGGAAGTAAAAGTGTGATTTATGGGCCCAGCTTCCTGAATCCCTCAGCAGTGCAGACCGATGGTGTGACCATAGACAGATTGTGTTAGTACCAGCCTACAGAGCTCTACAGCTGCTTCACAGTCTATTTTTACCAGCCATAGATCCTATTGGTCTCGTACTGTCACACCCTCACATCTACACTAATGGAGGACACACTGAGAACCGCACTGATGATACTACACACCCACGCACACAGTGAGAATTATACACACTATGCACACATATAAATGCAAACATGGTAACACAGATAAACACATATACACCTGATGCACTTCTGGATTTGCACAAACCCAAATACATGCATTTATGGAATTCACAAGACTCTAAAGTGTTTCAGTTTGCAAAGTCATTCTCATCCTCACACCTCATTCTAATGAAGGTTTCATCTGCCTTTCTTCGATAATGAACTCTTTGTCTGAGTGGCATCTGCAGCACATAATGTATCCCAAATTTTTCACATTGTGTTCCATCATTGAGTACCGAATGGTCCTGCATGATTTCCGCCATTGCTTTAGAAGCACCAAAAGTACTTTTGAAAAAAGATGCCGAGCACTCACATTTCAAGAAACTGCCTGATATTCCAAAGGTTTGAATGAAGAAACCCATTGATTGTATTATCTCTCATGACCTCTGCTCCGACACCGCCATCGGCCAAACCTTTTGCTTTCCAAATGACCTCATTCCTTGATCTCTGACTTGTAAACTCAGAACATTTGCTGCACAAATCAAACTCCCAACAGGAACATTCCATTGATTTCTGATGACCCCTGTGAACTTCCCCCTTCAGCTGTCACCAGGCCAACCCTCAAGCACCTGTTCTGTGTTCCACGTGGTTTAATATTGTCTGTGAAACTAACGTCTGTGGCCGTCTGAATATTCTGTCCTGAGAGCTCTCTTGTTGTTGGAATCTAGCATATGGCACTGGTGTTTTTTTTTTTGTAGGGCTGCACCAATATGATACTTCGGATCACTATTGGTGTTGATCCTGAACTTATCACGCAGATCGGGTAGCAGTCATGACATGACTGATCAGTGTCATTTAAAAAATATGTGCTTTCCCTATCTGTAATAGTGTATTCAATCATTCAGTCTTGGCAGGCCCCAGAATTGGAGTGCCACAGTAATCCCTAGCCCCATGTTACCTCACACATGAATTATTCCAATCTCAGTGAGGTTCGCAATTTGTACACCTGGGAAAATGACAGCACCGGTAACTCGGAAGATTGGAAGATGCCCAGAGTTGAGGTATCAGAATGGGCATCGGGAGAGAAAAAGCCGCATCAGTGCATACTTCTTCCTTTTCTTTCTTTGGGACACGTTTAGATTTTTTTTTAATATCCACGGCATTAATGTTCTAAAAGATTATTTATATGCAACTATCACATACGCCCACTGTACTCCACACCATCCAAGAAATACTTCTGCTTCATAGACCTCTGTTGGAAGTGCTGCTCTCTGTGAAACTTAGATAATATTCTAATCCACACAGGTCGAGCAGAAAATGTTGTTCCTGTCTCTGTAGATATTAGCGTGCAAAAGAACTAAAATGGAATTCATGCTCAGTGTTTTGCAGCTGATCAAGATTTATGTGGCCCAAATCCACAAACCTATTTCTGTGTTGGTTGGTTTTTCCATCGTTTTGGTTCAGACTGAAAAAGGGACAAAAGTGACATTCCCATTACCCCTAGCTGTGCTGTGTGTTAAGTGCTAGATAGCATATGCTAGATAGCATATGCTAGCTTGCTAACATGCTAAACTAAGATAGTGAGCACTGTAAATATCTAAACGTCAGAATGTTAGCATGTCATTGTGTTATCTTCATTATGTGCTCAGAGGCTTCCTTCAGTTATAGTGTAAACCTTGAAGAGCAGAATTAGGGATTAAAACCTCTTTAAACCAGGATGCCTCAAACATCAGCCCATTCTTTCTATTTCTCTTCGTTCCTTTCAGCTCTGTCATTTTTTCTCTCCACTTGAATTCAGTCTTTCCTCGTTTCTCCCTCTTGCCCTGTTCTACTTTAATTCCTCCTCACTTTCTCCCTCCATCATTAATGGACTCAGTCAGTCCAGGTGAGCATTTGTTTGACCTCTCAGTGCTGTCATTACAAGACGACTAAATCAGTGAAAAAATAGCCAGTCTGCTAAAGGGTATGGAGGGATGGCCCGGAGGAGAGCCCCGGGCACTGGAGAGAACACACAAACAAAGCTGGACTCTGGAAAGCATAGAAGCTCCAATGAACAGCTCTGCTTCATTACAAAACAAGGAGGCAGGTTTTACCCTTGAGCAAGGCACTGAACACTGAAAAGAAAAAAAAAGCGCTCGCTGAGTCGACTTTTCCTGTGTTTAGGAAAGTGCAAATGCACACACGCACCTGCACACACACACCTCCAGGTACCTGTCCCAGTCAAAAGAGGACACAGACGGGCTAAAACAGGGCTGCTGAAAACTTGAACAAGCAGCTGAATAATTCAACAGGCTCTCAACCAGTCACCCCATTCGCTGCAGTTCTCTGTTATCGCTGAAGCCCCGCTGTTTGCCCCCTGAGCAGACTGGTGCTTAAGTCAGCACCCTGTAGTGTTTGCCATGTCAGTACACCCCGATTTGACAAGACATCTTTTTCCATCGCGGCTCACACTGTCCCCCCTGCTCCTGGTCTCTTCCATCCTCCTCCCTCTGTTTCCTCTCTTCTTTTTCTGCCTTTATTCATCTCATCCCTTTCCTCTTCATCAGTCTTCAGTCAGTCTCCTGCCTTTCTCTCTGCAGGGCAATCAGAGCACACCACTGTCTTTCATAATGTCTGGCTAACTGAATGTGGACTACCTGCCGAATGAGTCTGTTAATTACAGAAGCCGTAAAGAGGGCAAGAGAGTGGGCCGAGTCCGTTGTAAAAACTAATTTGAGGCAATGATATTTAATCTTTTACATAAGTGTCAATTTGCAGCACCTTGTTAGCGATCCCTTCCAACAAATTCTTCCTACATGCTTTAACTGTTGCTGGATCTGATGCTGAATTTGGGATCCAGGGAGGGATGTGTTTTATGCTTCCAGTAGCAGCAGCAGGAGTGCGTTTGGGGAAAAAAACAGAAGGAAGACTGAAGTTAATATAAACAGTGACTGTATAGACAGATGAAGTACAGGATCTAAAACTAGGAATTGTAGTAGAGAAACACAATAATACTGTTACTGCCTAGCAACAACGATTGAAAGACTTAAATGCATGACAAACTTTAGCTCTTCTTGGGGTACCTGAAACGAGCTGCCTGCAAAGCAGCAATGACATCACTTAATTGAAGAAGATTGTTTCACACACTGATTTAATTTAATGGACATCTGCGTCTTTGTCTTTTATCTGTTTTGCTCGACGCTGCAGGCTAATGATAGCTCGGCGTTCCGAGTTGCAACTTACATGTTTCATTTGCGTGTGTGCGCGCTGCAGTTCTATGCAGCACAGCGTTGATTAGCAGTTTTCCGGAGCTCCGTGTCACGCAGACGCACTCAGCTCCGTCAGATTCATGTTGGTAAGGGTGAGGACAGACCCGGGAAGCAGAGGAGGTTAATTACAGAGAACGGGCGGGTGGTGACGACCGTGGAGATCATTAGACAGTGGATGGAGAAGCAGCACTGCTGGTTTGTAGGTAAGAGATTGCAGTGCATAATGTAAATTAAACAAGGTAAAACCCTCTCAGTGTCTTTGATTAGCCAAAATGTCCACTCTTCATGCGGCATTCAAGATTTGGCCAGTAGTAGAGTTTGTAAACTGGACTTTCAAACCACTTCAACAGTCAGATTGTTTCTGTTGGACCTTTACAGCACTGCACTGCTCTCTCTTTTTGGTCTCGGTTATAAGGTTGCTACTGGATGCTGAGCTAAATATGTTTCTTTGGGTGCTCACATCTTTGTGTTTTGAAGAAAACCACACCTATAGTATCGAGTGCAGTCTCGCTTGTGTGTTTGGGAGGGTTGCACGAGCACATTTTAATGACATCTTGCTCCTGTTCCATCAAAGGTTGATGCATTTATTGTAAGTTGCTTGGGGGCAAAAGCATCTGTCAAATCAATGTAATGTATTGCATCACATTTCCAATATTTTCCAATACATTCAACAGTCAGTTATGTTTTCTTAGACTGTTTTTTTTAACTCCAATGCTGCACCACTGCTGAAGACACACTGGTGACGTTTGCTTGCTAAATATTCAAGTGTTTTATACAAGCCCTAACAGTATTTCACATATACATAACGCATATATTCAGTAGGCATGTACATGCACACTCATGTCCATAAATCCTAAGTGACAGAAACTTAACTGGTCACTATGCTGGATTTTTGTTAACTGGTTTTGGCTTCTTAAATGTGTGTGTTCTTAGTCTTTGATGATAGTAAACTGAACATATTTGTTTTTTTTGACATTTTAAGATATCACCATAGGCTCTGGGAACTTGTGATGGGCATTTTTACCTATTTCTTGACACTGTAGTGTAGACCAAACGATTAATCAGTTAACAACAGAAGTAGTTGTAGATTAATTGAAAATGAAAGTAATCATTAGTTGTAGTCTTAAATCTGTCATAACTTCAACAATTAGCTGCCACCTATAGTGTGAGGCCATTGCAAAATTGGTGCCATAGATGGATACTTTATTTATGCCTGAGGAAATTCACAATAGCATTAACAAATGCAATATGCTCGCCAATGCCTGATCAGCTTAAAAAGGTCATTGTCAGTGGCGATACCAAAGAAGTATGTTTTATAGGTGTATAAGAAAGAAAGTAACTACTACCCACTGCGAATGGAGTTGAGCACAACATGACTAAAGCTGCAATAGCATATTCATAAATCAATGCTTTTGGTCCATAAGATGATTATGTGATGCTGGTGCTAAATAATGGATTGTCTGACCCATTTATGATGATTTTGATTTCAGCACAGGATAGACCTTTATGCAATTGTGTGTGTTTGCTCGGTTATATATGAGTGCATGTAGAGAGGTGTGTGTGCACTGCTTGTTGCACTATATATATTTATAAGAGACAAGGGGTAAAGGGCAATAAGGAGAGTTACAGCAAGACAGCAAGTGTTTTGTGTGCAGTGTGCCGTGGCAAATTGGATTCTGTTAGTGAGTGTGTGTGTGTGTGTGTGCGCATGTGTATTTCTCTGTGTGTTGTCCACAAGCCTATTATCAAGGTGCAGCTACGTTATCTACTGCACAGAATCCGCGTTGGAACCACTGAATGTGAAAAGTGGACAGCAGGAAAAGCAAAGGCTGTTTTTCTCAGCCTGTGATGCATAACGGATATGTAGGAGGGTTTATAACAACGTATTGTTGACTCCTTTTCTTGTTGCTATCTGCTTTAACTAGAAGAAACGTGACCAAACCACTTCACACAGTAGGGATGTGAAGTAGAGCAGAACTAGAGAGGCACCGTCAGAGTGAGTGATAAAGACGTTGAGATATGAGCAGTAATGCAATGACAGAACTGTCTATGGAATAATGACGTGTATAAGTGTCTGCAAACCACATTCATCTTTTCTGTTTCCTTCCAGCCTCTCCACTTCTATCTCACCCTGACTCCCCATCCTATGATAAAAGTCAACACCTAACTGCTTTGGGTTGCCTAAATATAACCATACATATGTTAAGCATGCTTTAGCTTGAAGGAGCAAATATTCGAGGCAAATCAAGTAAAAATATGTTGATAGACAATGTTGAGTACGCACATGTTGCATTGGCAAAAAAGAGCTTCTAGATATAATCAATAGAAATGCTAGAAGACATAATCTGGGTGGTGTTAAGGTTTGCACACTGACTCCAAACCAATCAGATCTGAAAGCTTCAACTAGAGATTGAAAAATTCTCTATTTATACAAATATGTGGTTTGGAGTCAGTGTGTAAGTGTTTCATGAATGCTGTTTTCCTTACCTTGCACCTGTACCTGGTGTGTGTGTATAATTACACTCCTAACCTTAAAACATATGTAAATGTTTGGATATTCTTTTGAAAATTGTTGGTGTTCCCCTTGGACATGTTTAATTAATGCAATGCAGGGAGATCTGTTGGGCTATAAAAACGAGCTACGGCAAACGACTGAGTCATGTAACAACATCTTTATATATATATATATCTGTTTTTTTCAGCGGGCTTCAAATTAACTTGCTTAACCACAAAAAAAAAAAAAAATTGGGTCTTTGGCCTCGCCCCCTCAGGTTTATCTTAATCACTGTGATTTTTTATGCTTCCTGAGCAGCTATTCAGAGAAATGTAGATTTAAATGATTATTTATCTTTCCCTCGCTCCCTCTGCCTACTCTCTCATCCTCTCAGCTCTCCCTCCCTCTGGTCATCCTCCTCATCGTACAGTGGCAGTAAATAACATCAGCTCCACAAATTAATTCCCCATCAACCCTCGTTGGCCTTCGCCATTGTCTCCACCAGGTTTATGGGATAACTCCCCTATCAATTAAAGGCTAATTCTGTTAGCTGTCGCGTACGGAGCACCAGGGTATTTCCTAAGCTTATGAAAATGCCAGCTCATTTTAAGGAAGTGTCATCTCTATTACTACCTACACACTGTGGGACTTTGAAGGAGACGATATTAAATGTAGCAAATATTAAGAAGATTAACCAGGTGGAAACAATTGGGTGCAAATATAAAAGCCAGATAAATTAAACCATGGAGCCTTTGCTCTGTTTCAGTGCTGCAACATGAATATTTTTCATACGAATGGTGTCACAGTCTTGTGCCGTATGTTTTTAGAGAGTTTGAGACATCAGTGTTCAGTGTAACATTGACAAAAGAGGCTCTGAATGGATGGAAGGATGCAGGAGAGACAGCCATCCAGACCTGCAGGGGCCCTTAAAGGTCCCCGGGCCCAAAAGTCCCAGGTTCAATGTGTACCATTGGTTATTAGTACGTGATTAATTTGCAAATTTTAATTGTAATGCACTTTGCCGCACCAAAGTACATCAGTTATGGCAGGCCATGCATAGTTTTGTGGCCCCACCTTATAGAGGGGCCCTGTGTCAAAATTTAGTTTCAAGACCATTGGGTCATTCTGATTTGTTTTCTTGTGTTTAATAAAAGCAACAGAGACATCTGATTCGGAAAAAAAAATCTGGACCAGGATGTTTTATTCCAGTGTGAGGTTTCTGGGTCTCTGGGCTTACAGTACTGTTGGATAAAGCTGCCAAGCCTTGTCTGCTGTGTGCACTGTACATAGAGGGATATTCAAAGCAAATGAGTACATTCTAGGGGTGTAAACTAATAAAAATATATTATTTGCATATGCAGACGTGAATGCCTCACAATCCTACGTTAAAGCCCTGCACCAATTGCTGACAGTAGAGGGAAAACGAGGAGCTAAAGTTAAACACCATCCGAAAAGTGCATGCAAATGTGGCAAGGGAGTTACACCATAGTACATTCACAATTTGCAGAGGGCAGTGGGCGGAGGCTGGAGTGGACCGCAGGGACCTGGACGCACACAGACAGATTTATTGATGTTAAAATGGTCAAACACAAACGTTTTGCCGCTCACATACAGAAACCACGCGTAGCTTCATAAAGTCCTGCCAACTGCAGACTCATCAACACCTCCAGAGTTGGCATACCTGCGCACATCAGCGCAAGCTCTTAGCAATATAATCAAAATGCTTTGAGCGAATCACTGAAACCCTGAAATCGCTGAAAACAGTTTCCCCCTAAAAAAGCACATGCCCAGTGGCCATCACACGTGCTTCTCATTTGAAACGTTGCTGAAAGTGCAGCCACTGTAGCCAGACAACTACTTAGCACTCAGCAGCGTTTCTTCCTTCTTCCTTTTTTTTAATAAGATGGAGAGATGAGCTGATTGCTGTTTATGAATGGGAGCCAGCTGACTCGTGTGGAATCCAGGATCGAGACACACTGTAGTCGGCTGACAAGAGATATGACCCACAGCAGATATATTCACCCACAGCTGCTAATTCTGCCACAATGGTTGTAGTCAGTGGAGCATCTGTGGGTAAAAGGAGGACATTAGGTCGTCATGGGCACATCTTGGTCAACCAGTGTGTGCTATGTATTTCTAAGTGAGAAGAAGTTTCTTGCAGCATTGAAAGTATTTTAAATTGCCCTTGTCAGCAACTATAGCTTTGAGCAAGCTGTTGAATTCCTGCTTGCTCCTCCTGAGGAGGTCCTTAGCGGTAAAACCACTGAGGACTTTGCAAAAAACTGTTTAAAAGGGAAATACGTCTAACATTGCTCACTCCCCAGAATTCTTTTCTCCTAGTATCCATTACCCTGGAGAAAAAGCTGTGTTTTTTATTGCATGTTAAAATTATTCTCTTTGGCCACAAAGTATATTTCCATTTGTCCTTTAAAGGAAGACTGTAAACATACACCTCGTGGGCTCACAATATGAAATCGAGTGTGTGAGAATGTCTGTTTTCTAAGCAGTTATATATTGATCTTTTCACCTTTAAAATCATAATTTTATTATTAGCACAGTGAGTGCACATACATACAAAGATTGAACACCACAGCAAGAAAGTAGAACCAAGGATACACCAAACATGCACCTTAAACCCAAACCCTTATGTGCTCAACCCTCAAGGTTACAGCCTTGGAGGGTTCCAATCCGGCCTCGAGCATCACTGTGACTTCAAATAACTCAGATTTTAAGCATTCCATTGATGTTTCATCTTGTGTTTTACAGGGATCATGACCTATAAGTTGTGGCACATTAAAATAGATTTCACCTGTAGGATACGGGAGAAACCTGTTTCTCTGTGTTTTGCTTTTTTATGTGTTTTCCAGTGAAGATTTAACAAATATACGAGCTGAGCATTCACATGGCCCTTTACTGTTGTCAAACAATGCATTAGCAAGCAATCACTCTCACTGGCGCTCATTTGTTAGTCAAAATAGTCTAATTAGGTTGAAAATTGCCTGAAAGAGTGAGTATTTATGCAAACTTAGCTTTTTAGATTTCAAATGGGACTTGAGTGTGCATTGCGTAAACAAGAGCGTGACGAATTTGTTTGACTGCGCCACAGAATTCATTTGAATAGTGCTACAACCTTAATGCGGTTTAGATAATTGACGGTTTCACATACGAGTCTCGCCAAGATGGATAAATCAGCTGTCAGGAACATAAGAAAATCACTGCACATTCACTCAGCTGGGATAGCTAATCAAGTTGGACAAGCAGCAAATCAACTTCGGATAGTCTCATGTGTCCTTTTCAAGCCTCTTTGCCAGCTTCTGGTCACCGTTAAATACAGGAGACATGCAAATGTTGCAGTTATAAAACACCAGGTGAGACAGGTTTGTTCTGTTTCTTGAAATGCTCATTGGAATTTTAGTGCCTTGCTCCACTTGTAGGTTTCCACTGGGAATTGAACCTCTCACTCTGCTCCCCTTGCTGTGCTCAAAATCAATTTCTGTACTGCAAGTGTGAATGTTTGGTGTGAATGGGGATAAGCACTCGTTTGTCAGTGTTTGTGTCTCTATGGGAAAGTCGATGAGCAAACGGCTTGTGTTGTTAACTGAAGGAAGCGTCAATGGGGGATAGTCGGGGCTGTACTGGGCCTGCTAAAGCCTTTCATCTGAGTTAGCCAGCATCATTAAGAGCCTTCCATGTTTGCTTTTTGGTGCCTGCAGTTGGATTTGTGGGCTTGCTTGAGGCTGTGTGGGTACGAGGGTGCAGTCAACGAGTGTCTATGGGTCCGTTTGAGTGTGTTTGTGCATCTGTCTACCCATGTATGTGCTACAGTTTCACTGAGTTTGGTCCTGATGAGTTTGTGTAATATGAGAGAGAGAGAGAGAGAGAGAGAGACAGAGAGAGAGAGAGAGAGAGAGAGAGCGCTTGTGTCTAAGTGAGCCATGGACCATTAAGCCTTCAGCGCGGTCTGGAGCTGGCTAATGAGGATCTGTGTCACATCAAAACACATCAACGCCAGGCCTGGTTAGCTAGCCTTTACCTTCCGACACTATAGCTAAAAGTGTGTGTGTAGATATGTCAGTGTGGATATGTAGGTCATCTGGACGATTTCTTTGCGTTTTCTCTTATAGTGCATCGCTTTATCATTTGTTTACCCTTGGTTACCCTGGCCTTGAGGCTAATAACTACTGCTAACTGTGTATGCATCCTCACTTTCATATTCTGTCCTTTTCCCCTCAGCTCTTTGCTGGGTGTGTGTCTCATTTCCTCAGGCCCATGGAGTCACTGAGGTGCTGTGAGTTGTTTAGCTTTTTTACGATCAAATAGAGAAGCTGTAGCGCAAGGTGAATGGCAGACTTCCCGCCGGGCTAACTGAGGTTGTGAACGACCAGGAGAAGCTGCACGGGATGTAGCAGATGAGCAGTCTTTTAAATTGAAGATCCACAAAAACAGGGCAAGAAATAGGTTTATGGTAATAATCTATAGCACCTCAAAATATTTGAAGTCATGCAGCACAACCTACCCATTTCATAGAGTGTTTTACTGAGTTGGAAAGTTCTTTCTCACGTTTAAAGATGGCACCACATTTATTTCTATGAAAATCACTCACTGGAAGCAAATGCCGAATAAAGCATTCACAGGCTTCCTCATGCTTCTTCATTCTCACTAGAGTCCTTTTCCAGCTGATCTGGTGAAGACCAGTGTGCATCTGAGACTTTCGTTGGCTAGACCGGCTGACTTTTTCACTGTTGTGAATGGGATATGCGATAAGACAGCATGGATAAGACTATGCTGCCACCATGCCAAAATCTCCTCACAGCTAATCACCTTTTGGGGGGATTGGTTAGAATAAGATGCAACAGCTGAAACAGCTGTGCTAAGAAAATAGCATCACCGATAAAGAGTCACTTGTTCAACAGAAAATAGTGACAAGTATGTGCCAGGAACGCTGCAGGAATCATATCAAACGTAAATGGCGAAATAGGATTTGATGGTTCAAACCATAATGTCCAGTATGACTCAGCTTGTGAGGTGTGAGAGTTTTGTTCTGTGGCCCTGGAGGATGTCTGAGAGCATAACCCAGATGACACCACCAGAGGTTATCTCAGCTTGGGTTTGGAGACTGCAAAATGTAATTCTTGCAAAGCTAAAATGGTTGCTTATTGTAGTTAATTTGCCATTTTTGTTAGTCATCTGTATGTCGGAATGCTGCGGTTGGAAGCACTTTCCCAAAGAAATGTTCACATCAGGTTTGTCAAGTTGGACCAGTCGGGGATGGTGTCAATACAGTGAAATTTCATCACAGTGTCAAGAGTAGATGCTTTGTCATCTTTGCTGTAGCTTGAAAGGCTTCTTAAATATTCTCATGAATATTCAAAATAGTGAAAAAGTACAAGTTGGTGATGTGAGGCTGGTGAAAACCTGACGGGGAATTCAGAGGAACCACTCGTACTGCAGGACTTTTATAATATTTCACTTTGCAGCATCAGTTGTTTTACATCGGTGCATGAGCATTATTGTGAAATATTGAATATTTTTATGAAATATAAACACACTGAGCCAATTACCTAAATTCTCCTAAGCATTGCCACCAAGCCGTGCACTATACACTTCATACTGTACCTCTTATGCATTAGACTGATTGTTGCGCAAATTTCAATAAATCAAAGGTCCGCGAAGGAAAATCTTTTTAGTACTGCTTTAATTCACTGTACAGACTGTGTGTGCGTGTGTGCACGCTTCAGGTGCCCCTCCCATGTTGTTCTATTATGGCAGGTCGTGCTGTTCATTGTGACCCTTCGCTTTGCACAAGCCTGTGATATACGAGCCGCCCGCTGACAGGTGATCACTAGAGGTCAACCTGTGCCTGACGCATGTCGTTAATCACACGTACGCCACTAAAAGTAAACAACGCCATTCAGGAGATGGCTGTGTTGTTTTATTGCCTTTTAGCTGAGTAAAATCCCAACATCCATGGCAGAAAATTAGCTTTGCTGTCCGCAGAGCACAGTGGCCGGTAAATCAGCGGTTTAGCAGCCACACTCAAACATAAGCATCATGCTTTGTGGAAAAAAACAAAACATGTATTTGCCAGGTATTGCTAGTTTGCCTTTTCCTTGCTCAGTTATTACAATTTTGAAACTGCTAACTAAGATTTAGGACTTCAGTACCAAGACTTACTTGTGACTTGAATGATTAGTTTGTCCCACTTTCACAATTAGGTGTAATTTCCTTGCTGTTGGAAGAGAAGGGTAGAATGAAACATTGTGTAACAGCCGCTGTCTGTTGTCCTGGTGAGACCACTGCTATTATTCAACAGTGTGATTGGGTAACATGGATCATTAGTTCAGATTTAACAAGGTGGCAGACATGCACGCAGACAATGATGTTCTCTAGAATTAATTGTTGGTTTTTCAGGTCACTGGCGGTGGCAGGGATGTTGACGTGTGTGATGTCTTTCACTGTATGAGTTAATAACATAATAGTTTTGCTTTGCCCTTGGCTTTTGGGAATCTGCTGACTTTTGTTCCGAATAAACCAGTAACACACCGCAATGGGGATGGGATTATTCCATGATAATCAAAGGGACATTAATCCTCCTGTTCTACCGTAGCACTATTTAATCTCATTTAGGCTGTGTTTTTATGTTACCGAGGCTGAAATCATTATCTTTAACTCAGAGCCTGTATTCTTGTTATGTCTTTGACAGATTAATAGGAGCCATGCCCCATCATACATTACGTCGTTATTCAGCCTCACCTTGGGGTTAATGATTGTGGAATTTGATCATTAACATTTGACTGACCATCAAGTTTCTTGTGCTGAAGGTTCAGTGCTGCTCAGAAGTACTACGTTTTATTCAAGCACCTCTAGAACTATAGCACATGTGACAGTATTTGATGGGAACTGAATCCCAACTTTTTTCACCCTTTGCCTGAGTTGCTTGTAAATTGCCGCCTGGATGAAACAGACTAGAAACTAGAAAATCTCTTTTTCTCTTTATGGTTTTCTTCAAATATAAATCATTTTTGCCGAACGGTGATTCAATCATGCTGGAAGATGCTTAAAATCATTCTGAAATTGCGTTGCACTGCTGCCTTGATGGATATGACCAGTTATTTTGCATTACAGTCACAACTGTTTATTTCCATCCCATTCAAAACAACAGTGAAGGTGAACAGCTGAAATTTCCTCTGTCCTCTTCGCCTGATTGTGTTTCATTGACTGTTAATGGCCTGTGATCTATCAGAGGAGATAAAAACCAGCAACGCGCAAGACCAAGCTATATGTCAAGTATCACTTTCAGGTACATTGTCATTGTGTCAAGCTATATTCACCAACCAGTGTGCAGGGAGGCAGGGATATGCAGAGAACCAGATTATGCAGTCTATCGACAGTCCAGAGACAGGGAATGCAGAGAGCAACCCTGCATAAAGTTAACATTAAAGTCCCTCTGCGCCTAAAAAGTAGTAAATATTAACTCCTCAACAAAGGCACAGGAGTTGGGAACTTCTGGACACATTCACACTACAAAGTACCTTACTTGCTTCCGCTGTAAAGGATGATTCACAACATCTGCAGACACAGCAGTGAAGCCAAAGCAATGTGTTGCTGCAGACGGTAAACAGCAGCTAGCCTGTCCCAATGGCCCTAATGAGCAATAATGTGTCACCAATTCCTGCACTTTGCATTGTAATAGGAAAAGGCTGCCAGGTGCACTTTCTTTGGACTCAAGGTTTATTATCTGCCATTCTCCCGTCACATTTTATATGTACATATATGTGAAAGCCATCCTTTTGTTTCTGTATGTTATATCATCCGGCAAAGCCTCTGGATTTGCAGCCACTGGATATTACAATTTTGCAGCATACTCCACTGTTTGGATAGTTGGGAAAACATTAAGGACATTACGCCCAGGCCATCATTCGGAAAACAAAGAAAACAAAAAAAACGCTAATACCATAAAATGTGTAGGTGATCACAGCCTAGCATTAGCAGACAATGCTTGGTATCACAGCCCTGCTTCAATATACCTCAAGGCTGTGACACCAAGCTTCGAAGCTTGAATGCCTTTGTGAGTAAAACATTCATTTCTGACATTTAATGTTGACTGATGAGTTCTCATATTATAGCAATGCTAATGTATTGTTGCAATATAGCTTGCACTAGCTACATTGTAGCTTAGCATCACTGCAGGGTCCTACTGCACACCTCATCCTTGGGTACCTTAGGACTGCGGGGCCAGTGGTCAAATTCTAAGATCCCCATGCATGAGCCTTTTTGTCCCCAAAGGACTTAGAATGGAATAGTTCAGTATTTGGGGAAATGTGATTCATCGCTTTCCCGATTGGCTTGCAGATGCTGGGTCCCAAGGAGTTCTCCGGTCGGTGTGTGAAGAAGAAATTATGTGCCGTTTTGGCTTTTTCACAGACTGTACTGAGTTTAATTGATTCAGCGTGAGTCATGCACCTAACATCAATGTGTAATCTTATAAACCACTGCTGCGAAGTTCATCTTCCTTCCGACTGGTTTGCATTTTCAATATCTGTCCCAATTCATCAGACTCTATGAGCACAAGACTCCACAGATGGCTGCTTCTGTGGTCCTGCATCAGGACCAGCTGTTGCAGCGCTGCTTCTCTCTGGAAGTATTTCTAGGAAACAAACTGTTCAGAGCAATTAACAAAATCAAAATGCAATATGCACAATTTTTAATACAACAAGCACTGAGAACTAAAAAGTTCTTGAACACAATGGAATGTTGTTTTCAGCTGTGTAGAATGAAAAACTCTCTCTGCAAACAAGAAAAGTAAAATGTCTTGCTCTTTGTTGATCACTCACAGTTCTCTTAATGGTTTCAAAAGAATACTTTAGGGGAAAAAATGTATTTGCTCTCTTCTATCTTCTCTCAGCAAGAAAGCAAATAAACATATTTCCCAAAATGTCAAAATGATCCTTCAGTAAACTGAGCACAAGTGATCGAAAGGTATACAACATGCACGGCAGGACTGTGATTTTAATCAGCAACGTTTGGTTGCATAAATCTACAACTGTTAACATTCTGTTTGTGCATGTGTTTATTTGTCCTCATTTTAATCTCCACACATTACTTGCTTTTATGTTCTAGTTGTGTTCTTTTCCTTGCAGGTTGGATCCTGCTCTCTGCTGCTGCGGCAGCAACCAAATATCTCCACGGGGTTCTATAAAGTTTTATGTTATCTTACCAATGACACCATGATTACTCTGCTAGACGCTGAGATTTCTTGCATTAAGAACCCTTTTTCAGTCCCAAATGATAATAATAACTTTAGTTATATAGCACTTTCATACAGGGGCTGTAGCTCAAAGTGCAAATACTGCACAATAAAACCAAGCAATCCACTTAACAAGCAGAAGAGGCAGCAAATAGGGAGAAGAGGTATGCTGAGAACGGTAAGATGTATAAAAGATAAAGGCAAAGGATATGAAGAGACAACCAGAGCAAAGGGATAAAACAAAGGAAGGCATAAAAACAATAAAATATGTGCAGGGTACGAATAAAACAAAGGAGGAGTGACAGTTAAAGGCAACTTTGAGTAAATAAGCTTTCAGCTGTCGTTTGAATATCTTCACAGAGCTTGCATCTTTTATCACTTTGGGTAAGGAATAGTATAGTTCTGGTGCATAGTTAAAAAAGGCAGAGCTGCAAATTTTATTATGATATGTGATAATTTGTATTTAAAAAAAAAAACAGGCAGTGAAGGATCTAAGAGGCTGTGAAGGACTATAAAAGGACATGGTACTGTAGGCTGGTCCCAAACAATGAAGAGCAGAGTAATAGAAGTTTAAAAGCAGTCTGAAAAGATGCAGGGAGGCAGTGCAGGTGAGGTAAAGCTCAGGTGATATGCTCTCGCTTTTTCTTGTTGTAGTTTAAAGCCTGGCAGCAAAGTTCTGAATGAATAATAGTTTATCACTGAAGGTGAATAGAGCATTACAATATTCTGATCTACTTGAAATAAATTCATGTTTTCAAGTTTTTGCTTTTTGAGTTGATGCTGCACTTCTTTGTCCACCGGCAAATTGATTCCATATTGACGGTGTAATAATGGAACACAAACATCTTCCCTTCTTTTGCGGTCATGAAATTAACCTAAAAGCCATCCTGTAACTCAAGCGAACGCAGTCTGCTTTAGGGACCTCATCTATGACCGAAGTGGACGTGAGCTTTCAGGAGCTTTTCTTGAGAATTGTGTGCTCCGCTCTCTCATTGGAGATCCATGGGCAGGTGCCAGTCAGTCATATCAGGACTGCTACTCCTTCTATTCTCTCTCGAGCTGCACAGTATTGATTCCTCTCACACTAAGCCTCTGACTAAACCACTGTCCTCTCCCTCCAAACACTCTTTTTCCTTACTCCGTAATTTCTCTGTTCAACTATTTGGCAGCTTGCCACCTTCTCTCTTTTACGCATTCTCATTTGTGCTCCCTTTCTATCTCTGTCTCTTGTTTCTTGCCAGTGAGCAGATTTTAAAGAAATGTCTGAGAGGTAATGCATAATGTCACCTGGGTGCCTTGTTTAATTGTCTTTAAGTTAAGTGCAACACCTCTAGTGAAAGAGTCTAGATTGTCTCTAAGCTCGATGATACAATCCATGTCATTAAACCAGCCTGGCCTCTTCTTTAATACACTGATTTGTGAGAAGGTGGATTGTCTCTCTCTCTCTTTTTTTTAAGTATGTCCACACAATTTGCAAACGCGTCTTTTTCTCTCTGTGTCAGCCCTCCGTCCAGACTGTAACAGCATTTTTCTTGCCCAAAATTTGAGCTTCTCCAAAACGGCTTCCAGAGGGTGTAAATCTTAAAACGCCGGCTTGGCGTTTCAGTGTGTGTGGTCATCGTTTTTCCAAAACGACGACGTAAGCCAGTCCAGTGAGAGTCATGGGGCTGTCTGCCAGCGAAGTTAAGAGGGACTTTCTGTCGCTTCAAACCCTGTCTGGGGTCACTCATTTAAAATGTCAACACACACAGCGGAGATGTTGTCAGTAACCTCTATTTAATCCTAAATTTGTCAGAAAATGTTGCCATTAACGGGTGTGAACTTTGCCGCATTCCAACACAGTATAGGCGACCCCGGAGAGCTGGAGGTGGAGCTGGCTGTTACTCGGCAGACTAACCAGCTGTGTCTCTGGCTTTCTGCTGTCTTTAACTCTCTGTGATCACTCATTTTAAATGGCGACATAGCCAAATGAACAGCATAGGTCTCATCATCAATTGGAATTTATGTTGATTTTGTCAGAGGACCATAAATAATGGTTCAGTCAGCCAGGTTGTCTGTCCTGTAATGTAGACATACAGTCGTCTCAGGCAGGAGGTGTGGAAGTGTGTGTCTTCTCTCCACAGTGGGCGTTATGTAAGCTGAGTGTTGTTTATCCTGATCCACGAACTCCACGAGGTCGACAAAGTGCTTTGTAAATTAAAACTCTTCTCCGTCTCTGTCTGTCTTCTACCTTTCTGTCACCCCAGACCGCTGAGTTGCCATGACAAGCGAGGAGGAGGAGGGCCCCAACGTTGCAACATCAACAGCAACGACACCGTCAGCGGCGGCAATCTCCAGGGCAACAACAGCCATAGCCAGGGGCGATAGCAACGATGCCGTCACTTCCTCCTCCCCCCGCAGGCCCTCCCCGTACCACCGCCCGTGTCCCGAGGAAAAGGAGGAGAAAGAGGCGGAAATAGAGGAGGAAGGCATCATTCAGGAAGAGAGGATTGAGAAGGAGGAGGAAGGGGTGATGGAGTGCGATGGGGATGATGAAGACGACGATGACGATGACGATGACAGCAGTGATACCAGTGTGTTAGTCGTGCCCTACCCCGACCTGGTACCTGTGGTCTTCTTCTGCCTGAAGCAGACGACGTGTCCTCGCAGCTGGTGCATCCGCATGGTCTCCAGCCCATATCCTTTTTACACTGAATGATCGTAGTTGAGCGTGTGGATCTTCAAAGCTGTCTTTTAGTATCATAATCCACCATCTAATCATCCTGCACTCCTCCATTTCCAGGCTATAAAGAGAACATTAAGTCATCTCAGGAATTTTATTTTCCATTAGTGGGTGATGGACTGAGCTGTGACACACAAACTCTGGCTTTGGGACGTTTCACCTCACCTGACCTGTTCACAGCAGCCCCAGTTCTGAATTGAATCTCTATTCATGTTCACTACATTGAACTTGCAGCAGTGTTCTTTGGTTATTTATATTGCATATGTGATCCACGGGGGGCTGCAAGTCCAGATGTTTAGTGTGGATAACAAGGGCCATAGTTATGGATCCTTTTGGCCTGTTTTCCCACTGCAGAACTGACACATTCTGCCTCAGATGCATGCAGTTTTATACAGTTGGTAGGTGCATGTTAACAGAAGCTGATTACGTACTCTACTCATAGATCTCACTTGATTTATTACCTCCTAATGAGTTTATGGTCTCACTCGCTACTTTCAAGTAAATTATGGTGCCATTTAGATTAGAATTTGCAATAAAGCAGGGTATGCTCGAGGGCATAGCATCTTTGTGACTGACAAGTCGCTACCACGGCATGTCCTCAGTTCCCAGTCAGATCCATTTAGAATAGAGGCGAAGCATTTGGTCTCTTCTGGCTCCAAAAAGCAAAGAAATACATTAGAATTTCATGGCTAATAAACTCAAAATCACTATGTTACCACCTAATTTCTAAACTTGGTCATGTAATAGAAATTCCACTGCTGCTCTGATCCTATCAGCTCTCCTTTCACTTGCAGAACGCGATCTGTTCCTGGTGCGGTCCAGGATATGACAGCTTAATGAGCCACTGCCTTTTAGAGGTTGCAGGTTGCTGTTAAAAAGGTGCTCATCCTTAGTCTGTAGGACTCATGTCTTTATATGTGTGTGTATTCTGTCACACCAGCGCATGCACACAGACACACACAAGCTCAAACTGTTGCTGTGCCTATGTGAGAAATGACAGGAGAGGTAGGTTACAGTGCAAGCCGTGCACTAGCATTAGCTGCCCCGGGTTCAGCAGACACTGCTTATCAGGCTTCTCAAGAGCAACTCCTACACCAAAATCATGTGTGACACATGCAGATGCAGACTTGCCGGAGTTATATATCTGTACGTAGTAACACAGTGTAAAGAGTGAGGATGAGTGCGTGGAAAAGCAGAGATATGACTGAGTCGCTGAAGCTCATTGAAGCATAGATGGAGAAAGAAGGAAGACGATAAGGGAGAGAGCGGAGACAGACAAATAGAGGGAAAATAGATGCAGTGAGAAGGAGCCAAACGAAAGCAATGTACGCTGATGGAAATACATATAGAAGCAAAGTAGAAAGCAGGAACGACTATCAGTAGATTAAGTTTAAGAGAGATATAACGGCGGGAGACGGAGTGCAGCAAATGTAGTGTGGATGTGTGTTTGTGTATATTCAGACAGGCAGTTAGGAAAGAGTGAGATTGAGATAAATGCTCTGTTTGTCGACACTCTGCTTTCTTAGCTTTCCATTAAGCAGGCATCACATCAGCTTCAGGTTGGTCCTGACATGAATTCATAACCAACGAGAGAGAAAGAGGCAGAAGGAAATAGAGAGAGGAGGGAGAAAGGCGTTGGATTTGCTTAAGAGGTGGCATCTATTCAGGCTAAGAAGAAACATCTTCCTGAGGAAAATCTCTTAAGTCGGAGAAATAACATTTGGCTTTGTGTGTTTTCATCCTCTGTCTTTAATTCTGTCTTTCAGTCTCTCTCTCTCCCCCTCTGTTGCAAGTATCCCAGTCCTGTCTCCTGCGTTATCTTGAAAAGCTCACAAGTGAATTAAGCATCATTTTCTCCACGAACTAAGCTTGTGTGTCGTGAATAGACTGGCTGCCAGGAACAAACACAGGTTCTGTTGCAGTCCTGTGGTGCAATTATGGTGATTACGCATAAGTCAGAGATTTATGTCACAGAGAATATGATCTCAACAGAGGGTTGTTCATCTGGGCTCCAAACATTAAGCCTGGCAGATTTAAAGCCCTGCGTTCTCACATCAAATCTAGTGCAACGCAAAGCTGTGGTTTAATGTTCGAGGTGCTGCATTTGATGTTTTGCTGCTGTCTTGCTGACTGCGGGATGTTATGCAAGCTAATATGATCCGAAATTCCAATTTTTCATTGGTCTAAGTTGTTGTTGTTTTCTTCCCACTGTAATGGTAGCCTGCTAGTTTCAGCTATGCTAACAGTCTGGCACGAGGAATGGTGACACCAGTTGGTCATCTGATTAGTTGAACAGCAATGGCGCCGAGAGGATGAATATTTAATTGAATGATTTTATTCACTCAGTGACACAAGCAGGTCAAAATCCTCACTTGTGTAACATTTTGCATGATGACAGAATATATACCAGTGGTGGAAGAAGTGTTCCGATCCTTCACCTCAGTAAAAGTACTTACTGTCCAGCATTCGAAACTCTTTACTTAGATAAACATATCTTTGTATTATCAACAAAATGTACTTAAGTATGAAGGTAAATTGTGCAGTAAATTGGTCCCGGTAAGTGTTTTGATATATTTTGTATTAATATTACTGCTGCATTAATGTGCATGTTGCGATTTACTGCTGTAGGTGTTTAAAGTTGAGCTCATTTTAACTACTTTAAACACTGTTGGCTAGGGTTAGGGTTAGGATGTCCTTGTGTCAGCCTGTCGTATCAGAGGCTTTTCAAAGACTTCATTCATCTTAAAAAGTGGGAGGTTTTTCTCAACCCATGAAGGAACGCCTCATCCTTCATTTATCACAAACATTCAAAATCAGCACTTCGTTTTCACTGGACAGGAAGAGTTGGAAAAATTGCAATCTGAAAAGGAACTTGTAACTAAAGATGTCAGATGAATGCAGATGAGTATAAAATACAATGTATGCCTCTGACACGTAGTGTGCACAAATACCTTGAATTTGTACTTCAGTGCAGTATTTGCATGGTGAAATGCTACTTGGCGGCATGAGCACATGTAAGCATTAGCAAGCTTATACTGATTTGCAGTTAAGTCTCAAAAAGTATCCAATTTTAACTTTTCAGAGAGCCTCTCAGGTCAAGCTTCGCATTTTTAGCCTCGCTGCTGGTAAAGATCTGAGGATCGCAAAATTAGCTCAATGTTTCACCCATCCAGCAGTTATATTTCTATTGTGGTGGTGAGTGTTGTAGCCTTTTGCTGCACTAATAATGGGGTTTGGCTACCGACTTGACTATAGTTCGTTTTGCTTTTGGAGGTCTCGATAGCTGTGAATGTGTTGTCATACAGAGTGACGATAACCTCTAAGTCTATCTTTGACACAGCTGCTGGTTTGCACTTTACCGGCAATGAGCTTTCAGTCAAATCGCTGTGACCGCAAGAGGAAATATGTGTGATTATAGGGTTTGTGCTTGTACGTGTGTGTGTGTGTGTGTGTGTGTGTGTATGTGTGTCCTTGTTACTTCCCTAAAATGAAAAGGCTTGTATTGACCGGGTCCACTTTGTCACATTGTGAGTTCAGATTGAGTGGAGCTGTGGATTGATCCACATGCGAAATCCTCTTTGTGTGCATGAATGCATTCAGTCCACTCTCTGAACTTGTATGCATGTGTGTGGATGTGCTTCGTTTCACTCAGGAGGGATATTGGCAGTTTTTTTTTGTGAAAACGGAGTACAGTAGGGAAACTTAATATAGATACATTCTTTAATCTACTTCACCAATAAAAGGACAGAAGGAATGAAGATGCTAATGTCCTGCGATGCACCAACTGAGTACTATTCTTTTCCAGGTTGGGCTTACTCTCACAGACTTGACCTCCTCCCTGTCTACTATTATTTAAGCCCCCGTCGCTGCGTGAAACAACCTTCAAGCCAGCAACATACATCCTGAATCGATCCAAAGATTTGGATTGTGCAACAAGATGGCTTTACTTGATTCTTTTGCAGGCATTTAGCCATGTTGATGTCAGGGCTTGCCTCCCGAACAAGTTCCCCCATCACTTTTTTACAAGGGCACCCTTGCTGCATCCTGGGCTAAGCTCCACTCAAGATGACAGTGATTGGTTTAAAGAAACACCACCAAACCAGGGTGTTTTTTCCCCCTATACTAGAATGATAATGTGCTCATCCAGACCTTTCTCCAGGGCTGAAATGAAGTGTGGAGGTCTGGCTATTTGTGACATTAGAAATGTTTTTTCACTGCAATTAATTCTGGTTCCACAAGACACAAGCATTAAAAAGGAGGGTTTTTTTTATGCTCCACATCTCTGTTCAGTCTCTAACAGTCAGATGGCTGAGGTTGAGAACAGTCAATACTGCTGTAGTGATACGGGTGGAAATTGAAAATATAACTTCATAGTTGAGTGAACCGTAGCGAGAGGGCCCTCGAACAAAATCAAGCAGTGTAACTTGAAAGAGGGAGTTTTCATCAAATGAGAGGTATATGGGTCCAGGCTGAAGAGCTAATAGAAAGAAGACTGAAAGAGCGTGGTTTGGAACGGGGACTTAAAAGACAAAAGTAGACCCAGTTTTAAGGAAAAGGAGGAGTTCTTAGCCAGTTATTAGGTTTTAAGGAGTTGTACAGCTGCTGGCGAAGCTCTCCCCTCCCTCCCCTCATCTCTCTGTCTCTATCGTTCTTCCTCACCCCTTCCCCTCTAGACAGTAAATCATCTGTAGTTTTCATTGTGTTAAATCCTTCGCAGAGGCAGAGAGAAGCCGTCAGTGAGGCAGACCGGGATAGTTGGCAGTCATCATTAAAAAAAGAGCGCCTCTGGCCATCTGCACTGATAGACTGATCAAACTTTTGTCGCTCGGCACTTCTTCCAAGTCGCTGTGTGACATAATTTTCCCATTTACCCACCTTTGTTGCTTACTGTGGCTGGTCGGCTTATGTGTTACTCATCTGCTCGTTTTTGTTTGGCTGCGCCGGTCTTTTTCTCCGTCTGTCATCCGCACTAACACGCACTCAAAATGCCAATTTCACAGTCGTTTCACTCTGTCCACGTGAGAAAAGAAAGACAAAACTACCTTCCAGCAGTTGTTTCTGAGACACAGCAGAGCTCTTACACAGAAGGCGGATATCGCTGATTGATTGATAGTTTTAGCTAGGCGTGCCTAATAAACTGGCAACTGAGTGCATATTTTTCACGTATTTCTGTATTCTGTCAGCTACTAAGTGGTCCTCCATTTTTAATTATACTTCAAGTATCACACGTGTGCTTTTATACCTGTACTTACTGCTGTTTATTAAAGATGTACAATTGATTCAGCGACATTATGTCAAAAGTCCACATTTCTAAACTACAGTTCAATCAATTTCAGTTGTCCAAATGCACAAACTGCACTCATTTGCTGTTTTTCTTGACATTAGGTTTATATCATGGCCTGCAAATTGAGCTGTGCTACTTTTGAAATTTTCTCATTAACAGCATTGATGTATTCTGCTCTACTTGGGTGTAAGTGGGCATAAGTGTATAAACTTTGATTGAAAGTACACTTATCATCAAGGGCCTTTCTGCAGAGTCACGAAACAACAGCCTGCACAATTGGGAGAACATTATGGCTGTATCCGCAAAACTCCGAATAGCTTCACCCAGGAACATGTGTGTTGATGTAATGTTATTCAGTGGCCTATAAACACTGTTGTCACTGTTCTGCAATTTTTTTTTTGTTTAACACTGCAATGAACTCAAACAACTGTCTTTGATGTGAAAATTTGCTGTTGTAGATCTACTGATCCCACTGAGAATCAACACCTCATCAGCTCTGTGCTCCGTTGGTTTTGAGTCTTCCTGAGTTATCCATTGTAACAGTTATAGTTTGTTAATCCTTTGGAAGTGTTACATGAACATTAGAGTTGGTAATGTTTTGCAAATTATGTATGAGAGTTTGCAAATGATGTATATGTTTGAATATCATTACGTAAGATGTACAAAAGTTTGGTATTATACATAAATGAACATAACAGGAGCCTACAGCATATTAATGGCTGCATAATTGAAAGTACAAAAAAAATGGAATGAAAAGACGTATTGAAAGTAATATAAACGTTGTAAAAACGTGATATAAAGTACTTATTTGCTTTTAGTGTGGAGAAATACTGTATTTTCCACTTGAGGAACATTAAAACTTCCACTACACTTAAAAGATCACCTAATATACATTGCATACCAGTTTTAGGTGGTCAAAAATTATGTTTTCACTGCTGGTTTAAAACCCTTTTTAGAAAGCGTGCAGTTACGAACAACAGAGGACTAATTGACCAGTTTTTGCGGTTGGCTGCACAGTTTAGCTTCCTGTGGAGTTGCATTTCTGGCTGCCTCTTAAATGTCCAGCATTTAGATATTATGAGCTCATTTAACTGTGTTAACTTAGGTAGCAAAAAGCACCATGGAGGTGCCAGCTCGGGTTTTGATTCTCAGCATTACCCACTCTCTCATATTTAATTCAATCCTTTAAGACAACAATGCCTTTAATTAAGTTTTAAAGACTTTTGTTGCTCTTTAAAACCTGTTTCCTGCATAGGTAGACCTGAGGAAAGGCAGCATTAATTAAACTGTTGTTAAGGAAAAGGGGGCTAAATTGTTTCCTCCGGTCATTATTTTCAGCAGTGTGCTTTATGTAGCTACAACAAAAGCTTTATCTTATTAAATCTTAACCACATCGCTACCCAAAGGCACTCCTCCCTGTTGTAGTATATTGAAAGTGGTAGGAGAACTCAGTTTACTGAATCAAAGAATCAGGACAGAAGTGGTTAGGTTTTAGAACTGAGTTTTCTGGGTGTACACTGTGTATTGTATTCAAACTGAGGTGCTGCCAGCAGTCCTACCATCCCATAAAATTGCTATTTGTTTTTGCTAAATTGCACATTTCCCATGCTGAATCGACTCCAAACTTGCGTAAGAAGTGAAACGTCAAGGCAAACTTGTCACAGTCTGTGGTTCCTCTTCCCCCCTTTGTACAACAAAGCCGTTTCCAACAGGGAGTACTGTCATTGTATCCACATCTGTGTGATTCCACTGATGCTGGGCTGAAAGTGAAGGTGCAGCATAGCACAGAGCCGCGAGTTACACGTTAACCAGCTCTCAGGCACAGCTGACTTCATTCAAATAGAGAAGGGATAATCATAGCAGCATGGGTGAAGGAAATAATCGAGATCATTTCAAAGGCTGAGGTGTAAAAGGCTGCTCTCCACATATCAGCCTGTACCTGTGGACTGGGAAGGAGGAAGCACAGGAGGGGGACAGAGGGAGAGATAAAGAGAGAGAGGAGAGAGGCAGGCTGTGCAAAGAGAAACAGAGCATGTGGAGTGAATTTATATTCCGCTCCAGACCTGATAGCAAGGGAAGGTCAGATTAATAGCTTCCAATTCACTTTCAATCTCCTCTGGACCAACACATGTGGCCCTCAGTGCCACTGGCGTTATTGCACGAGCACACACTCTCACACAAACTCTCACATTCACGGGTACGTAGACACACAGCCACATTCAAAAGAGATACCCGTTTGATATCTTACCTGTACTCATCTGCTCCCCTGCAGTGGTACTTCTAATTAGAGTCCCGCCCGTTAAGCCCACAGCAGTCTAACTTCTGATGCCTGTCATGGGCCTTTTGGACAAGGTCTCGCTACTAAAATTATGTGTATTTCAAGTGTAGGATGCATTCATTACAAGAAGATACGTACATTTTAAGTAATTAATGGGGTGTCTGTGTGGAGGGGTGGACCTATAGGTCAGGCTGGGTATTGGACATTCTATCATATTAGCTTTTTCTAGTGCCCTGCATCAAGAAAATGGGATTCAGCTACATTTTACACACACTGACAGTTCTGGACTAACCATTCAACACAAGGCAATGGCTGTAAAATACCCTTTGAGTAATAATTGGACGATGATTGGATTAAAGCAGCTAAATGCTATACAAGACATGTGCTCATCAGTTCAACTGGTGCATCAGTTTCCTGGCAGTGGCTGCAAGCGTCACCTTTCACGATGACTTTTTGCTGAGCAGCGCTCGGCAGGGAAAGTTTCCTGCACCGTCCTCGAAAAGCACCGCCAGTCAGAAGGGTGCCCTTCGGTTTTGGTTATAGAAGCATGAGGGCGGAGGTGGAGCCCACTCCCGTTCTTTGTGAAGGAGCCAGCATTTGTGCTCCGCATAATCTGAAGGAGCAGCACCTGAATGGCCACCCTGGTGATTTGGTAGTTTGCCCACTTTGCATATATTTTTTTTTCCGGGGAAGTTAAAAATGGATGGTGTCTTTTTGGGAGTCGTTTTACATTGGCCTGCGAAGGCCTTCAACACTGTAACTGCGGTCTACAAACTTGTTTTGACTAGACCTGACTAGTTCTGGCAGGGCACCGTGAAACGGCATGTGCATTGCTGAAGCTCTTGGCAGAAGTCTATGTAGCCTCCATCTGCTTTGGGTTGATGCGTTAAGGATGGAACACGCTTCCCCTGGCTGCACAGAAGTGTACATGCCCAGTGTTTATATTGGGCATGTCCACATGCCTTATATAGTTATACGGTCTTTAAGTGCACAGTAACATTGGCGTGTTTGTCTTTACTGTTTCGACTTGCCTGACAGGAATTGAACAGTAAGGCCTGCACAATGCGTTCTTGGTTTGAAATTTGTGTACATCTATAGCTACCCATTATATGCTTCTCTGTAAAGACCTACAGAGACGTTTATGTGAATCTTTGGAGAACCATAAACAGGCTTTCAGATAACGAGTGACTGCATTGGTGGCCTGTATTTCAAATCTACAGCGGCCACAGCAGCTCCTGTACCATACACCACAGGCTGCTGCAATCAACTTAATGTAATCTCATCATGCAGCTTAATAGAGCAGGTTATAGCTTCAAATAGAGGAAATTATTTCTTCTGTTAATTCAAAATGTTTTGCTAACTAGTATCGTAAAGGTTGTTTATTGTCCCGGACAGAGTAATCAGACTTGTCATGAGGCCGACGTTGCTGTTGAAGAGGTGTACAGCTCCTGTGGCGTCTCCCTCGCTGAAGTTTCTGTGGTTGCCATGGTCACGCAGCGAGCCAGCTGAAAAAGTTGAGCCGACATAAACTCCGAATGGCGCGTGCGCTCACGAAGAGCGGCAGCCGCCCGCCCCCTCCTTGCAGCTGACCGCGGCAGCATAGTTTGTGCTGAAGACAGCGGAGGCGGCAGCGCCCGCCGCTCACTATCGCCTGATCTCCAGCCTGCGATGCTTTCTGCGCGTCATGGCTGGGTTATCTGTTTGCTGCTCTGCGTTGCTGTAGCAGGGGATGTTCCAGTGCATTTGCATCTCTGTTTGCTTTAAGCAGCGATATGAATCCACACAGAGACACAGTGAATGTGAGTTGTCTTCAGCGTGGATGAGGAGACCACAATGCTGGTTTTACATTTTACTACATGTGAACCACTGCACTCTATCTGCAAACGTCCCTTTGTATTCCCAACAGTGAAATCCAGGAAATGACCGTGGATCACAATCAGGCCACCCAAACCTGATCCCCTGATCTGATTTAGTGAAGATTTGTATCACTGTGCTATTCGGCCATTTTCAATAACACCTAATTTACAATAAGGCTGAGTAAAGAAAGACATTGACAAAAGATCCTAGACACCAAGAAACACAAACAGGAATAAAAATGATGAGAAAAAGCCAAATCAGTAAAATAATAAAACACTGGGAATATATAAAGCAGTTAAAATTTATTTATTGGCTTTGATTTGATCTGATTGTTCACTTGTGTTGCTGAAACTTTAAAGGATGATGCATCTCTTGAAATCCATTTCTTATCACCTGACTCTGATGAGGTTTTCATCAGTCAGAGGGGATGACATGTTGTTTACTGGTGTCTCATTGTACCTGCATGGTGCAAATATTGATTTCCCACCAATGTAAATGATAGCAGTAGTAATGATAATGACATCTGTAGGACTTTTCCTTTCCATTCATACTGATGTCTGAAAAATGATCTCTGGGTCCACCTCCTGATCAAAGACTCAGCCGTCTTTTACTGGACCGTTTCCAGTCTGGAACGTTTGGCAGTATGTTGGCTTTTTCAGGGGGCTCGTATGCAGTGGTCTTTGTTTCCACCTATAGAAGTGGACACGGGTTGTGGACGTGATGCCAGGGGGAATAGAACTGACAGCCAGCCTCTCTCTTTGGGACACTCATGGGGACATGGATGAAGACATGTTGGAATGGACAGTGCTGCAGCTGTCAGCAGCGGTAAAAAAAAAAAAAAAGAAAAAAAAAGACATCTTCTGTCTTCATCCGCTGTGTTTTCTCTACGTCTACACTTTTTCTGCGCTCTCCAGTTTCTTCTGCCGCTCGATCTTTCTGTCGTTGTCTTTCTTTGGCTCTCTCCCATGCTTCCCCAGCTGTGGTGCTTATGCTAATGCTGGTATTAATCATTATGCTAATGTCACTGTTAATCACTATGCTAATGTCACTGTACCTACCTGTCAGAGTGGTGGAATGCTGCATACAAGGACCTGTCCTTTTCCTCTCCTCTTTCACCCCCTCTTTCCCTTCATGTATTCAGTCTTTCAATTTGTATTTAAAATTTGAATATAGCGTTAGCCAAGTTTTATTTGCATTCTTCATTATATTCCCTTCCTTTCCTTCATTCACTGCTTCATTTCCTTTTATCCTTCCTCCCACTTGACTGCTTCTTGTCACCATTCCCCTGTTTGTGTTCTGCTTCTTTTGTCGCTGTTGTTTTAAATGACTGACCAAACACAACAGTGCTGATGGAGTTTACAAGCTAAAATTGCTGCCAAGAATACTTTAAAGCCTCATTCAAGCCAAAATTTCCATATTTTAACCTCTTCGCCAGGCAGTTTTGCTCTGATAAGGTGGTTCATTCATCTTTGTATCACTTTTCTCTCCCTTTTTTTTATCCGGTATTGTTTTCCTATCTCCGCCTTCCCCCCGCCCTCCCTCTCCTCCCTTTGAAATGTCTGCCCTATATTGACAGAGCGAAGTGACACAGGCAGGGAATAGGATTTAGGAGGAAATCCCACTGAGTGCGGCAGTATGTGTGTGTATAAGCATGTGTGTGTCAGAGACACACATGCTTATACGTGTGTGTTTGTACCATGTTTTGTACCAAAAGCTATGTTTTTATGATGCTTCTATATTATGTGTCTCTATATGCGTGCGTGTTTCTAGTATGTGTGTGTGCAGTACGTAAAGCTCCCACTTTTCATTTTTTTTACCACTTCTCACCAAAAAGTGCACATATTTTCTCTCAAAGGAGCTGATCGGTTTAAACTTGCTGCTACTAGGATGCTACGTCTGCATTCACAGAAGGTGTCATTTTCGGCTGCTTTGTTCTCTACAGTTTAAAAGGGCTCTGATACTAAGAACTCAGCTTTGAGAATGTTTCGGGGGACAGAACATGAAAGAAAGAAATGGGGAGAGAATACAAAAGCACCAGGCTACTTCAAGTAACTTCAACACTATAAACTGTGGATGAATAGATTAATAAAACAGTTTATTTATTTATTTATTGGACATTTATGCTACATGTGGCATTTAAAAAAAATATTGCAAAAAAGTCAGTGTTGTATTATGCATAATAATATAACATATGAGCAGAATATTTGTATTTATGATAATTATTATTTGTTTATATTAAGTGATAACCGTTTATTTCATATTTTACATCCATCTGTTTGCGGAGCAGCTAATATTCTGGTGTTTTTGTTGAGGCAACGCTTTCTTTGTCCTTTCAGCCTTCATGGCTATTGGATTTTACCTCGTTTTGCTTGTGTTTAAATCCATTTTGTTGCTATTGCCGTTGCTCCTTACTGTGTTATGTCCTTTGGCAGAAGAAAACTGACAAAACGCTCTCATGATCCCTAACTTTAGCTGCTCTCTGAGTTATCTCACGTGGGCTAAAAAAGGTCTAGCATTGCGTCTGCATTTTGGCCGATCCGCCCTCATCCTCAAAAGCACCTCTGTCTTGGTGCTTTTTTTTGTCCATTGATTGTAAGTAGCCATTGTTTGCATTCTAAGATATCAGCCTGTTATTAGACATTAAGGTCATCAAACTACACTGGTATTTCATCTGGCTATAATCACTCCCTTATCATTACTCAGCCATAATAGACTGGAATTACATTAAGGGTTCCAACTCATCTCAAATTTACTGTAAGCAATGAAAGCTCCTGCTTTTTAAGAGATGCATACACCGAGATGTGATTATTGATTCATTCATGCACGCACAGGGCCTCTGATTTATTATTATGTTAACCTTGAACTGTGAAAGCTTCGCTTTCCTTGACCTTCGCCTTAAGCTGTGATCTAACTGAATTTAAACAATAATTAACTGCACAAATAGCTGCAAACCCTTAACTATGAATGTATCTGAAAGTAGTAATGGGCCAGCAGCCCGATAAAATGACCAAAGGTGGTGACAAGTTCAGTACTATTATATAGAGAGGAAGTTTTTACTCAGTAGTTTCAGTTCAGTCTGGGAAAATGAATAAATGCATCATAAAATCTTCCATTTAGTCTCAAAATATATTAATGTGTGATATGAGCAAAGTTCTGCATCATTCTATCTCTCTGCAAGACAGTTGTGCATTTGTGAAAGGAGTCATTTGCTTTTGAAATGAAAGCTGCTGAGTTGCAAACAGCAATTTCTTTCCAAAATGGAGACAAGTTGTTTGAGAATGAACACCTTCGCATAATATATTTTTTATTTTATTCATTTTTTTTTTCCCAGATCCCGTTTCACAGAGCGGACAATTTGTTCCTCAGCAGAAGCTGCAGTTCATTTTAATGGTCAACCTTTCACCACTTAACTACTGTGTTACATCTTTAAGTCTCACTTCTTACTGCAGTTAGAGCCAGCGCTGGCGATGGCAAGGACAAATGAGGTTGCTTAATAAAATTTCCGAGGGCCATGGAACAGAGCGCAGGTACTTTTGGGTTTAATTTGCTGGCTCTCATTGGTGTGAGAGAGAGAAAGAAAAAGGTAACCTAGAGTAGTTTCTTACTCTCTCTTTCTGTCTGATTTATTTCAAAGCAATAGTGCTAGTTTTAGCCTTTAAAACATTACACTTATGTTGTTGTCAGCAGGTTTGATTTGTTGGGAGATCTGTTTGTTTGCTTTATGACGCTCGACACTAAAAAGTCTATGTTCTTCAGACGTTATCAAAGCTAAAGCTCTCGGTCTCTCGCAATGGCCAAAGGGCGTAAACATAAATATTCAGCTCTTTTCAGCTCCTTTTTTAAGCTTAAAAAAAAAAAAAAAAATCAATCCCTAAGTGTGTCCCTATATCATCATCTGTACATTTTGTAGGTCAGATCAATGGCCCTGTGTCACCCATGACCCCTCTGTACCTCCAGGTCTGGTAGAGCCAAGAAAAAAACAGCTCTGTTTACCATCATATCCACCTTTTTCCTTTTTTTTTTAAAACATTTCATCCACCTCATCACACTTTCATAGATCAGTTTTATCCTATTTTTTGCCCACATTTTTAGAAGAAGCTATCAATAATTCAATAGTGACATCAATAGTTCTCTACGCCATCAGTTGGATGGTATCTATTGAGGATGTATAGATTTGGTTTGGCCGGATTTTTTTTTCTTTTTGTTCCTTTGGGATTCAGTCAGCGGATCATTGAGCTTCGTCTATTAATTCACTGCCTTAGCGAAGCCTTCAGGTTCTTTAATTGAACATGTGCTCTCCTGCTGTGATGGATTACAGTGGACACGCATGTGGAAGCTAAATGTTATTATTTTTGTATAAAGCTCACATATTTTTCACATTAAAAAAAATTACTGAACATTTGCTACTTAATAATTGCATTTTGGATTTGACATTAGACTTTTGCTGAAGAAGATAAATCCTCTTTATATAATTCTAAAATTAGTTTAGCCAACATGTAAAAATGTTCCATTTCAATACTGAAGAAAACTAATGGTTTTGTGGATTTTGCTGCAGTGCTGTCTTTTGCTAATTACTCATACTTGTGCTTTACTGAACAGCTTATCAGCAACAGTTTACATCAGACCAGCAATTATTTTTCAACCGTTCGACATGAGTCAGATGGCAAAAATCACAAAACTGCACACTTTTCCAGTTCCGTGTTATAAATTTCAGCACAACCAAAGCTCCTCCTTGTATGTGATGTCATGTTCGCATTTAACCCCAGGCCACTCCCCCAACCTATACACTTAAACACACACACTCATGCACACACTCCATATGACCCCGTGTTGCTGATGTCATGTATTGCTGCTCTGCTTTCATGCTGGTTGCAGCCAATACATATTATTGTCAGCTTGGCATCGCCCACTGAGCCTGCGGGTGCTGAAATAACACAATGGATCCTGCAGAGATGGGTAGAGGTGTGTGTGTGTGTGTGAGAGAGAATAGGTAAGGGGTCATCCAAGGTGAGCAGCAGCCTTCAGAGAACTGCAGACCCAGTAATTAGCACAGCAGATTCTTGAACGTGGGGTTGGATGTGCGAGTGCGCGCGTGTGTGCGCGTATCAGCATCACTTGCACGCCTCTTTCGTTTTTTGTCCCTATGTTTTACTGGCTCCTGTCTCCTCTCAATCCTTCCATCACCCGTTTTTGCTTTCCCACACCTCACAGCCGTCTGTGTCGCCATGGTGATGTATAGGAGTCAGGTGGTCTGACTCTATGCTCCTTATGAGTTCTGTCAGACCTGCATGTGAGTGTGTGTGTGTGCTATGTATAAGATCCTGCCTGACTATCCTCAGAGAACCAAACACTGATGTGGAGCTTGTTCTTTATAACTTAACTCAACATAAATACTTTCACTTAAGTAATTTTTTTAACTTTATATACTCAAAAAAGTAAAAAATCTTTATTGAAATAATGCTGCCTGTAGTGCTGCCATGTAATAAATGTTGGTATTTTCATAACTGCTGTTAGAAAATATTGAAAATGTGACGGCCTACCTGTCATATATTTGGTTAACCTTTCCTTGGATATTGAGTTACTTTTAATGACATTCAGTTCAGTTTTTAGCTTATGAAGTATTATAAGGGCGTAATTTGATTTGCAGCAGGTGAACACAAAGTTAAACACAACCAAAACCACAGAAATGAAAGTAAATCAAATTTCACTAAAGACAGCGGAGAAAAATGAAGCCAGAATCAACCCACATAACAAGACAGCCAAATACAGCCCATGGTGAAATGCATGCATCAGCTGATGTTATTTGACGGCTGGTGTTTTAAAAGAGGTTTTGTATCTGTGTGACTTCATGTGGGACAAAGAGTAGCAGAACTTAGTCCTCCACTTGAGACTGGGAGACTGAAATATGTATTTTAATCACATGCACGCATACAAGTGTGCAGATTACAATAAACAAAAGAGAAGATCAGACGTGCGCTGCTCCTGAAGGCCTGCCGCCTGGGACGGTGCCAGAGGTGGTACATCAAGTCAGCGTTCATTATATTAACAAGGCCAAAACTTTCCCCAAACTTAATCAGGCCCTTGTTGCCTGCCCTAATAAAGTGCTTCTGGAATGCAAACCAAACTTAACCTCACGCCTAAGTTACTGAGCCGATGTTGAAGGGAAAACAAATAAAAATCTTGCAGACCTCTATGACCTTTTTGCGTATGAATGCACATGAACATACCGCCAAAAAAACTACCGCAGTCAAGATTTATGACTTTTTAAGGCTGCACACCGCTGTTCTTCCTGATTAAACCTCCTCTCAGGACTGTGTGTGTGTGTGCACAGACTGTGCTTTAATGACCTCTTCCCCGTTCCTCTGCTGCACCTATTAAACTGATGCTTTTATTATTCTTATTGGTACATTAACTTTGGCGACTGTACATAATTTCCAGCGTACCGCCACCGAAATTTCGCCTTGACCAGGTCTAATCCACCACCAAACATCTGTCTGTCTGTGTTTCTGTCTGTGTTTTATCATTCACTATGACCTATATAAAAGACACTCCACAAAATACAGACACTTATGAATCATTATCATTCACTGACAGGTGAATCGTGTAGTCTTCATGCCATGGATTCTACTGTTATTGTTTCACTGTGGGACTAGAAAGTGCAAAATTTTCTCACTCAGAATTCAGACACTTAAATAATCGATGAGGGTGAACGTCGAGCACTAGGTAGCAGAATCTAGGCACTGTTACATTTTCCTCTGAACGTATCTCACTCATGCAAACTAGGTGTGTGAGAGCACGTTTATAGAGAGGAACTCTTTTATTAAACTAAAGGAGGCAACACACTTTTCATTTCCAAACTGTTCCTTTCAAAGGAACACTGCAGCACAAATGACTGGTAATTCACACACAAAAAAATAATAAATTAAACCAGCTTTATTTTTAAGGAAAAAAGTGTTCATTCTATGGAAATATAGTTTTAGACAAGGCTTTGGTAACAAATTTCCACATAGAAGAATGAAAAACTGACAGTCAAAATGAAGACATTCTCCCAAGTTTGGTAAATGACAGTCATTAGTCTGTCATTAACACCCGCCTCCAATGATTGCTATCTGCATGCTGTTATCTTGGGAACTGTTGACTGGCATCCGTTAATGCGTTGTGTGTGTACGAGTGCATGTTTGTGTACCTTTGCTCTGTGAACCGAAATTAGCGTCTCAATTTGGGAAGCGTGTAGTCCCCGCTGAAAGTGATACTCGTCCCTGCAGATACCGCACGTTGTTCCTGTTGTGAAGACCATGAATATTAATGTGTCACCTTGCTATGTCTCTGCCAAATTATGATGATGGCAAACAATAGAGAAATGCAGAGGACGCTCATTAGCTGTGTTTCCATCAATGGGGTTTTGTGTGACAGCGTCTTAAAATTTGCCAAAAGTTTTTACGCTCGCTCGAGGTGGGGTTTTTTTGTTTGTTATTTGTTTGCCTTTTTGGAAAAAGAGCAAATGTGGACCCTTTTTCACTTAAGTTCTTGCATAACAAACATCACGTGAGTGAAGCGCTGT
This sequence comes from Chelmon rostratus, assembly GCF_017976325.1. NCBI lineage: Eukaryota > Metazoa > Chordata > Actinopteri > Chaetodontiformes > Chaetodontidae > Chelmon > Chelmon rostratus. The sequence continues at coordinate 13,150,961 of NC_055660.1, read as the reverse complement.
TTCCGCTCCGAGAGGAAGAGGAGAAGAAGCTGTTTCCACATATTAAAGCGTTTCTTCGTTTCTCCACACGGATCTGATGTCACCTCACATTAATACATAAAACAAGCAGAAATGTCATATTTCAGTCATGTTTTCAACATGATTTCGCAATTCGAGGTTCGACTGGCGTTCTTGAATTACTTGCATCCTCTTCTTCTGCAGTGGTATAATTGCTTTCTGACTGGAGAATTGTCTCCACGTATGGCTTATCTCATGAACCAGCTTCGAATAGTCGCATAGCGTTAGTGGAAAGCAGCATTCATTCGCATTTTCTTTCCTCTCACTACTCTGAGACTTGACTAGCTTGAGGCTGTTTTAAGACTTAACTTGACAGCTGTTGAGATCTGAATCCCTTTTCTCCCGGAACAATAAAAGGACCTCAGCAGGTAGACCTTGCGTAGCCACAAATGATGAATATTGTATTATTAGGCCTGTGTATTACAAAGACTTGTTCTCAAAAATGCATGACACTACTAGCACAGCTTTGAACAGAAAATCTGATGAGCAGAATAAGACAGATCAGGTAGGACGAGCTATCATTGATGTGCAGAATACACTGTAGCACTGATTCATTAACATTTAATAAAAAAAGTGAATTTTTCTCATAGCTGAACTTACACATTATTTCTTGTCTTGGTTGAGCAGCAATTTGTATCTTAAACAAGAACAAAAAAATAAACAGTTTCCCAAGCTGGCGATTAACAAGACTGAAAGGGAGCTTCTGAGAACTGGTCCCATCACAGTTAAACAGAACATTATCTGTAAAACCTCAGTTCACTATTGAAATTCATCAGCCTCCAGATGAACCTTTATTTATCTACAGCTGCTGACAGAAATCTGAGGAGGAACAAGCCCTCTCCGTAATTTTTCATTAAGATTTTAATTCCAATCCCAAATAAAAAGCCTAAACATGGAATTTGTTTTTGATCAAGCCTAATATCTTTCATGAAGGCAGCAGCAAGTGTGTAATATTATTCCGCATGGCAAATGAAAGCAATGTGTTGTTGGAGAAAGGCTGTTGACGAGTACTGAAACATAGAAAAGAACTGGAACCAAATAATACTCTTGTGTGAGGTGCGGTGTCAAAATCGAAGCGGCCAGCCCGGCGATGAAGACCAGCGCTAACGGGAAACCATGCACCGCTGTGGCAGTAAAGGCTGGTTCAGCTAGTTGTGAAACCACCGGCTTATGTGTCTGCTGTTGGCCGCAGCTGCTTACAGTTCACACAACACACACACTTTTTCTGCTTTTGACTAATGAGTCGTCTCTCATAGGTTTTAGTAGTCATGTCTTCTGCAGTCAGATCGAAAGCAGCAGCAGCAGCAGCAAAATCTGCAGATATTCACATTGGTTGTTAATTTAAGGTTTAGTAAACTTTAGTGTGACTTTTTATAGTGTTGTATGTATTTTTTGCCACTGGTTCCGGTATTTTTTTATCTCTATCACTAGTTGCATTGCGTAATTGGTGGTCAGTCTGTTCCTCTGTTATTTTTTTACTCTCAGTTACACAAGCCTGGCAGTGCCGGAGGATGAAAATAGCGTGTAATGGTGGTCGTGGGCAGGAGAGGAAACCTACACACTTAACATTCGCATCATATTACCACCATGCTACATCACAGAGAGAGAGAGAGAGAGAGAGAGAGGGAGAGAGAGGGAGAGAGAGAGGGAGGGAGAGAGAGAAAAAGACAGCAGGTCAGAAAATCCGACATGCAACAGATGGTCTTAAGGAAGACTCTGTGTGCATGGTTGTGTCTTTTCCTGTCTTGCAAGCAGGCGCCTATCTGTAATTGCACACTGAGTATTTCCCCGCTACCTCCATTCCTCGTATCTCATCATCACTGCTAAACGACGCCCGAGTAAACCAGTAGAACTTAATCTCTCCCTTTCCGTGCCTTCAGTCCTCCCTGTTGCTGCAGTTTATCTACCTCAGTCTATTTCCAGGAGGTGATGGACTGCTAAATTAACTCATAGTGCGCCGATAATGTCAGCACAATCATTTATCCCCCTTCCCTGTGTGTGTGCAGACACGTGTGCGTGCAGTTTTGGGCCTCTCGCTTCAATTGAGTTCAATCTAAAGTGGCATCTTCTTCCACAAAAACATTGATAACACATTATTAAACCAAACTGTGGTCTCAGAGGAACAGCAGCTAGCTGAGACTTAATCAGTCAGCACGTTCTCACAGAATCAATCCGAAATCAAGACATCGACTGATGAACCGATCACTTCATCGGCCGAAATGCATGTTATTCACAATGCAAATGCACGCACACAAACCCAAACACATAGCATGCGCCCATGCACGCCCAACAGAGGCTTCCCAATATTTTCGTCAGCGCTGGTTACCACAGCAACAGGGCAGAGCTTGTCTTAAGGAATCCTATGGCAGCTGTGCGCTGGCCATCTGGGAGAGAAATGGAGTGGGAGACACAGACAGAAAGAGAAGTCAGAGATTTGAGGAGGTGGAAAGTTGAGTAATTCGTAAAAAAATGTTTCCCATGACTAAAACTTTGTCATTTAATGAATCAGGTATAGCCTTTTTGAGGCTCTGTTATAGTCTGGAAGCCAGTTTTAGGCCCTGTAGCAGAATGAGTTCCTTTGCAATTTAAGGAACCAGTTTCATGACCTCTCACTCTCTGTACAGCTACTGGCCTTCAGCTGACCCCTGACCTCTGACACAGCCCTTCTGTTAAGCACTGTATTTGTTAAGATTAAGACAAAACTGTCCACAAAGACACAATGACAGCACTCATTATATAGCAAAAATAAACAGAATTTAGTTCCTGTTTCTGTCTGTTATTTTCCTCCGGACTTTTTTTTCTTTCTCTTCTGAAACCTTTTCAGCCTGCACTAGCAGGATTTTACCTGAATACTCAAATCTGTTTGCATCCATTCACATCTTTCCATTTGTAAGTGGAAGATGTCTCTAACTTTGCTTTGCATTCAGTGTGAGTCCTGTCCCGGTTCCAGGCCTCAGAGTCTGTGCTCACATCTCTGATTTGTACAGTGATTCAAATAGGTCGGGCTCGCCGACAGCTGTTGTCACCGGTTGGAGAACCGACTGACAAATCAGAGCTTTATCTGATTTTTTTGCATGTCATGACGCTGTGCAAACAATGAAGTGCCTGTGTCCTTTGTTGTATATACGTTTTTAATGTAATAAGTCATGATCTATTCATCTTTCTATGTGTAAGTGGGAGTAATGCACCATGAAATCAACACATGCAGCACATACCTAAACTGAGTAGGTTGACTACCAGTGACTCCCAAAACGACATATCTGACCACTGGAGAGCACCAGAGATAGGCCCACCCCACTGTCTCCATATGAGGACTTTCCTGCATGCTATGCTACGTAACTGCCTGCTTCCCTCATCAGACCTGTCAACACACTTTCTCTCCTACTGTCCTCCAGTGTAGATATTTTCCTGTAAATGTCCTTTATTTTTAATCTTTGTAAATAATAATAACAATAAAAATATAAAGGAGAAGAAGAAAGTACATGAGAGCGATGGAGTATCTGCCAAAAGCCAGGGATGTTCACAGCATGTCACTTTCAACCAGGTGTCTGACTCTGACCACCTGATTGAATTCACGTAATATAGCCGCTAGTTAACCCAAATCCTTGTTGCTCTGATATTTTAAAGCAAGTTGTTGCCTGGTGGTGAATTTAGGGTTCATTGTGTGTGGCCTTGTCTAAATGTAAGGGGTGTGCGGACAGTGGTAAAGGTGTATGTATGGAGGCCTCACAGCCATGCTCAATGGGCATGCAGCAGCAGCCCCAAGTTAGCGTTCCTCTTGGCAGAGGCTGCCAGCGTTGTGAGTGATGGTCTCATTTGTTGATAGTTATTACACTAATGTTGCAGAGTTGGTGTGCTGATGATTCAGCGTTTGAAAGCTTCATATCACACCTTTAACCAAACATCAGTTTCAGCCTAATTGAGAGTGAAAACAAAAGTCATAAATGACTGTTTGGCAGCCGACTGATGAGCAGTGAGAGATTCATAGAACAAGTAATAGCATAATTTGTTGCCGTCATCCCGAAGATTATCCGCGTGACCTTTACTATCCATGTGTCTGAGTGTTTCTGAGAGTGTGTGCATGTGTGCGCACGCACACGCATGCATGTTTGTGTGTGTGTGTGCTCACTCTCCTGACCTGACAGCTTAGGGAAAAGAAGAGCTGACATGAGACGCCGTGAAGCATTACCGTGTGATATCCCATGACATTTGCTGCTGTCCAACACACACACATGCACACACCATCACCCACCCCTCACACACACACACACTCCATCCTCCCTTTATCCAGTCAGCTGTACTGGATCGAAGAACCCCTGATGGAAAATTCCAGGAAAGAAAAAGACCTGCCATCCTATCTGAACATTATACAGTGATAGAGTAGAAGATAGGGGGAGAGATAGAGGGAAGGCAACTGAAAGATAAATGGCAATGTGAGAACGGTTTGAGGTGATGTGTAAGTAAAGAACAAAAGAGGAAAACTGCAGCAGTAAATGTTAGAAATAAATGGCTTTATGTTGAATGGGCTGGGAGCAGCACAGTGAATAACATCCAGTCTAAACTTTTAGGCAAGCAATTTGCTTTGAAAACAAAGTAATAACTTATCAGGTAAAAGTTCACACTCAGTAAGCTGTATCTCATTTGTTTAACCTGTACATGAGCAGAAATCCAAAAATTGCAATTTTAGGGGAAGCTATGTGTTATCCTGACATGCCAGATGGTTTGTTACACAGAACCATCTGGGAAGTGGTCCTTAGAAAGTGTTTGGAAAAAGGCAGGAACTCTTAAAAAATAGTTGGCAGGTGATTGGCTGAACCAGCTGTCTATCACCGTCCATCAGGGGCCCGCTTAAACCAATCAGATCAACTAACCGTATGTGGTAGTAGAAGCCGCCGAGGAGAAGAGTGAAAACATATTTTCTGTTGAGAAATGGTGCTGTTTTTTCACCTTTCGATGAATAAATACTCTCCAGCTCTGATATAACTGATGCTACAGCAGCATCTACGCTAATTTAGCTTAGCTTAGCTAGCTGGCTTAGTTTATCAGTCTCCGTTGTTGTTTTCATCCAAAAGAAAAAAGAGATCTTCTGTGGTTTAGGTTCTGCCTAAACCACAGAACCAGACTTTGACTTTCACGTCAAAGTCTGGTTGCAGGTCTTGGAAGGTACAACTGCAAAAGTGCTAGAAATCTGGTAATTTGCCTCAAGTGATGTCACTTGAGTCTGTTGGGGCTGCAGACTACAAGTTTGAATATCTGATTTTGATGCATCAATTTTGATCCTTTTAAAAACTCCACTGTGAGACCGCCAGTGTTGCCTAATCAGTGGAGTTCAACAGGTCAGATGGAACCGAACCCGGACCGAGCTGATAGGACTTCAGGAAGCTAGTTTCAGCTTTGTCAAATCACAGACTTCAGAGAGCATGTGACGTGTTGAATAATTAGCTTTAGATGTGTTTGTCCACATTGTTTTGACAGAGCCAGGCTAGCTATCCCCCACGTACGCTAAGCTAAGTTAAACACTTCCTAACCCCAGCTCTCTTCTTAACACATACATATGATAGTGGTATTGGTCTTCTTACCCCATACATCGACATGAAGTTAAATAATTGTACCGTATTTCCTATAAATCTGACCAGGTCCTTCACATCGATACAGTCTTACCCCTTCAGGTTGTAGTCGGGTGCTTCGCTCACTAGTTGTTGAGCTTTTTCACATGTTTCTCTTCAAGACTGGAGAAATCTGAAGCACTGAGGTTTCTGTTTTAAAGTCGTATTTATTCCTTCATGGCGGCTCATCATATTCACTGAATGTCTCTATCTTAGATCACAAATAGAGCTGCTCCTGTATCATTAGGTGGAAACATTACGCAGTCAGTGATGCCTCGTGAGGGTCTCACTTAAGGAAACCAAAAGCCCCGGACCAAACCAACTTCTCTCTCTCTCTCTTCATCTTTTCTGTCTCTCTCAATGCTTCCCCCCTCCCTTTGTGACTATTTATTTCATTTGATAGTCGATTGGTTGCCATGGAAACCGGAGGTCATTTGCCTCCTGCGTTTCTCTTTGGGTACAATAAAAGCAAGCGAGGGAAGGCGGGAGAGAGAAGGCAGAGAGACGTGGAGAAAGGGCTAGAAAGAGTGACGCCATGCAGGGAGGTATTAAGAATTCATTTAGCCCCCGCTGCCTCACACTTTCAGCCTCCCAGCTCTTACCCGGCTCTGTCACGCTGATGCTTTCCACACATCCAGATCTGTTGGGGAATGGTCTCCAGTGCCACAGAATTCGGTCTGGCCTTTAAAAATCTTGGCGTGGTTTCCTGCCAGCTGTGTGACATGACTGAAGCTTTGGATCAAAACCTGTCCAACCTTTACTCTGCAGGCGTTGACTTTGGGTTGCCAGGAGAATCACGGCACGGCCTGAAATGAGCTGATTTACTCAGTCAGCTATCAGAAGGTTGCTTAAGCAATTTGCCCTTCATTTTTGTGTAGATTGCTGTAAATTGAATATCTCTTGAGGTTTGGTGTGTTAGTAGAATTAAATTAGCAACATCTTGGGCTTCCAGGGCTTGTGATGGCCATTTTTCATTGTTGTTGGACATTGATTCAAAAAAATTATTTAGAGATGAATCAACAGTGAAAATAACCATTAGTTACAGCCATAAAATGTTTTGCCACCTTAACAATCATTATTATAGTGTCTTTGATTGACCATGCAGTACATTTATATATACAGTATAATAATATCCAGTATATCGACCAGTATATTCATTTGATGACATATACTGCAAGTAACTGTGTTATATATGACTCACATAAACCAGCTGCCCCACGCTCACATTTCCATTAATATAGATTTTACTGAAGGGTTTATGTCCCACCATTGCTTAAATGCTCTTTTAGAAGCTTTTAACTTTGCCAATGACAAAATGTCTATCAGGCAAAGCCCTAAATACGACGCAAAAATGCTCAAATCCATCAGAGAGCCCTATCTGTCAAACTGTACTTCCAACTATGTTAAAGGTGCTGCGCTGTGGCCCCTCATTGTGATACTGTAGGTGTTCCCAGCAGCTTCTAGTGAGTGACAGCAGCTGCATGAATGTGAAGCAGAGCGTGCTGAAAAAGCAGCAACCTATTTTGCAATCCCTGGTAAAAAGAAAAAAAAATAGAAAAGAAAAAAACAAGGTTAAAAAATTCCGGAGGTGAAACAGTTCTATAAAACCATTTCTGAGTTAATCTTCTTCGAACAGCCTGTCTGTAATAGAGCTTTGCGCTTTGAATTCCACCTCACTCTCCATCCAGTGGCGGTGTTGATGTGCAGGATGTGTGCATGTGTCTGTGTGAGGGAGAAAAAAAAAAGATACATAGCCTCCTCCAAGGCACCTACACTAATTGACTCATTTTTCAGAAGTGGAGAGAGACAGACAGACACTTGCACATTGTTAAAGGCAGCTCATGTATAGGCAGCGCGCGTGAGAAGCTGAACTGAAGAGCTGTTCGACTCGCAGAGGCTGTTTTTTTTAAAGAATGCATTTGGCAGTGGAAATAACCCTGAGATAATCCTCATAGCATTAGCCCAAAGGCTGTCATCATTACTTAGACTGGGAAATGAGAAAGCGCTGACCTGCAGTTTTATCCAGCCATGCTTTTCGCATTAAAGTGTGTATCTGCCTGGAAAGACTGCACCTCTTAGGCGGTGTGTTCGGAGGCGCAGCCTGGAGGGTCTCACCAAGCGCCCAGTGACACCTGTGGAGGATATCTCTGTCCTCATTAAGTGGGGCTAGCCACAGAGAATAGCTGAAGTGGCAAAAGCGTGCAGAGCCTGCCCGAGGAATAAAGACATTATTTGAATATTTGTGTTATTTGCAAGTTAATCTGAAATTGATTTTAATACATATAAATGAAAAGAAAATCATTAAATTGCATCGTGTTTTCCTCATGCAAACTTAACACCTGAACAAGCAAAATTGATTGAATTCCAGATAAATGTAAAACCTCTACACTGTGATATCTTATTAAGGTAATCAGTGAGTGTGAAACATAAATTATATCTAGACTTGAATCAAACGTACAGTAAATTCACCGTTAGTAGCAGTACTTAGCTCAACTGCAAAGAGAACCAGGCCTTTATTTCTCATTTCCAGGTATATCCTGACATATTTTCATGAAGATCTCTCTCCGCTACCTGATTGGTTTGAATTTGCTGGTGACGTTTCACTCAAAACATCCTTCATTCACTTCGTGTTGTGACACTTCTGCGGAAACTTCTCAACAGTTTCCATATCAGTCATGCAAATGAAGGATATGTATTTGTTTGTGCATGCCTTTGTATCTCTGCTATAGCTTGCATGAGCCCCCCCACCCCCCGATGTGTGTTTTGTAGGCAGGATCTGAACTTGTTTGAAAGGTACTATAGCCCAATTAAAAATGGCTCCTGGAGTGTATTAACCTGTGTGTGTTTGGCAGTACACTCTGTGAGGTTGGACCAGCTAATATTAAATGACAAATCTTGCCCCTTTACCTTGCATCACATGTCTACTTTGCAGCTGTTAGTGTGCGGGACATCAATATTAACCATGCCTCCCTGCGGTGCAGAATATTTCTGTTTAAATGATCCCCATCAGCTGACACACATTGACTTACCATTTGATTTAATCCGAGTGTGTGCGCGCGTGCGTGCAAAACGTGCGCTGGCGTGTGGGTGGGTGAGTGTGAGCGTTTGTGTTTTTGAACCAACGGTTGGTTTGCGTACGCGCGCCTCTCTGCTCGCGTGTGTGTTGATGAGTGGGTGTTTGTGTGCGTGTGTGCGAGGCTCTGTCTGTGTGTTTATGTGATTGCATGTGTTTTGCCCACTCAAAGCCTATCTTTATCCATGCCGTGATATCCACAGTCGTCCACGTCTTTCAGGGAGGGTTCAGGCAGGGCCGGGAGAAACACGTTGACGATTTCATCTCTTCTGGGAATTCAGTCTGTTTAAACCTGTAACGTAGTTCACTCGGAGAGAGAAAGATTCCACATTTTTCTGTCTCTCGTTCTCACTGCTGCTCGCTGCATCCTGTGTTGTAGGCCGCTGGGGGAGAATTTCAGCATCCTGTGCTGTATTGCCTCGGGTAGGGATTGGACCTCCTGGGCTATTACAGCTCATCCTCCTTCGCACGCTTGTTAGCCAAGCAGCGTGCTCGCTCCCTCAACACACAGAAAATGCATACTGAATCACTCCGTCACACTCTGCTGCTTTGTTTCTGCCTTCTTCTTTGGCATGCAGCTTGGTTTTGCATGTACAGCTCGCTCCATTAACCTTTGCTCAAAACAAGTGTTGTTTGTGCCATTTGGCAACGCCACAGATATTGTCTGACATTTGTTCTGCAGCATTTCTCGAGTCAGTCATGGTAGTCAGCATAAAGCTCATAGGAGGCAACGCACTAGTCAGGTTTCAGTGCCTTGCACAAGGACACACTGAGAATAGATGCTGGTAGAATTAAATTCTAGTAAATGTACAAAGCGTCTATTAGAGTTTGTTTAGCCTTATAATTTGGATTTCATTGGGAGTGCGTCTGTGTGTGTGAGTGTCTGTGGAGTAATATAGTTAACTGGGGAATTGCTTGTTTAATCGTGAGCACATCGTAAACATCACATTCTATTTTTTATTGCTACTGCAAAAAAATGCATCCTCAGCTATAGCTGCCCTTAAGGCCTGCAATATTTAGAGAGTGGTGGTCACAGAAGAATCACGACAGGCCCTAAAAGTCAAAGCCGTGCTCTGTAACACTTTGCGACTGTATTGGACCCTGCAGGGTTCACCTTACGTGGCTTTAGTTTGTTGCAATTACTGAAGTTTCACAGTCATGATGACTCGGAGGGGTCTTTGGTATGTTAGAGTACTGATAAGACAGAGGCCCGCTGGAGAGATTTGACTCTGTGGAGAAACGAAGAAGATGAACTGTAGAGTGTCACATTCACACTCATTCAGGGTCTGGTTTTTGTTCATTCGCATGTTTATCATCATTCATCACTGTGATCATTTTAAAATGACAAATTGACGAATTCATATATAATGACAGAAAAGTCAGCGGTTCTCTGTCCTCCTATGCTGTGTCCTGTTCTGTGTCACTCTATGAGTTGTCCTCCTTAACAGTCCATGTTTCTACCTGGTTTGAACGTGTGAGCATTATGGTGATCTTGTTGAACTGCATGACCCTGGGAATGTACCAGCCCTGTGAGAACATCGATTGCTCTTCAGACCGATGCCAAATACTACAGGTACACATCGACACACACAAGCACACATTTTTTCTGATCGTACTGTTGCCATTGTTACTGCTCGGATTTCCAGCTGCCTCCCACAAAGTGACGCAGAAGCCAAATCTCTGCACATTCTTGATGAAGCATCTCAAGCCTCTTCTTGGTGGTGATGACTGTACAGGATTTTGCAGTTTGCACAATATTGATTTGATGTTTTTCCACAAACCATAAAGAGATGGCACCGTCAGTCTGTGTGTGAAACTCCTCTAAAGCTCTGGATTGGATTGCCATGAAACTGGTCCCCAGATGATAAAATCCTAATGAATTTGCTAATCACTTGGCTCTTTTTCTTCATGAGCATTTACCTACAAGTGCCACAACATCCGGTTATAGCTAAAGGCAGGTGCTGTTGGTTTGATTGATCTGGTTTATCCAGTCCATGCACCCACATTTATCGTACTTGATCTTAGTTCCTTCTATGTAAGGTGCAACGAAGAGATGTAAAAATACAAGGAAGTGAAAAAGCACGCTTTCGGAAATGAGACTTCAGTCCTCAGTAGTGACGTCTCAGTTCTTAATGACAGCTGCACAGCTGGATCAGCTCTGCAAGGCCTTGAAGCTGCTCCATAGTATCTTAGTAACACACTGTACTGTTCAACCAGTGAAAAGGGACATTTTACCCAGCTAACACTTTACTTTTTATTGATTTTTATGGTGACACCACCTTGTGGCTAATAATTTATTTACTGCACCACCACTGCCAAGGATCCAAAGCTAACTTTGGACCTTAACTTTTATTTATCTTGCAATGCAGTCTTCTTTACAACAGGCATTATAGCTTCACAGAGCTGCTAGCGTGCCTGAAGACTCTTCTTTTTTCTCTTCTCTGAAGGACTTTTTGTTTTTGTTTTTTTACAGTGCTCTATAAATAAAGTGCACTTAGTTACACATGATCATGTGTATTTGATCAAAAGCTCCATATATATGTTGTACCGAAGCACTTACAAACATGTGTTAGCAAATCTGCACACATGCACTTATGCTCAGCCGTGCATTATTATACATAACCCCCACAAAGGGAGACATGCTAAATTCACATAAGCACACAGAGCCAGCGGTGCACAACAGCATGCGTAGGAGCAGATGCATCCATAGACATACATGCTTTCACATTCCTAGAAGGAGAGCACAAAAAGCATGCTCAAATATGCGTCCGCACAGTCCTACATTCAAAGACGCGTTGACACATGAAGAACACACTAATTCACATGCGCACACACACACTGCATTGCTTCCTCTCTCAGTCCTCCCTCGTCTCGCTCTCCCCTCGCGCTCTGAGGCCTGTAACTCCTCGCAGTGACTCACCGCTAGCATGTGGTCTTTGTGGCGCAGCGCGCACGCCTTCCTCACGTAAGGCACCTCAGCAGCTTTCCCCGTCATCCTGCAAGGCACAGAATCCCTTCTCGCTCATGTCAAAGGTGGCCTGAGTGGGTGTAACATCTCTGCGCGAGCGCGTGCACGTACGTCTTCGGCCTGTCGGTGTGAAAGCGCTTGTTGAATCACCCCAGCGTCCTGTTTTTCACATTCTCTCACAAACACAAACACACACACACACACACACACACTCAAGGTACCACACTCATCATATAACAGCCAACACGCACAGTAGATTGATTTGGCTCCCTGGGGGAGGTGGCTGGCGAGTTGGACCTAATAGAATTTCTCCTCCAAGTATCTATAGACCCCATTCAATATCAGCATGGATTTAGTGGGCTACAGCGCCACGGTCAATACACTCCTCTCAGAAAATCCGTTGTTCAATACCATGATTTCAATGGTGCCTCACCAGCACGATCTATAAGCTCTAACAAATGTGGACTCAAAGACTGTGGAGGCTTAGCTAGTTATTTCGTCAGCGAGTATCCACTTTTAGATGGATGGATGAAGTGTGAAAAAAACTGGTCCGGATTCCCTGTAAGTTTTGCATCTTGCTTTGTTTTATAAGCATCAGAGGGAACAAAAAACGGAGGCTAACACCTCCTGGATGTGTGTTGAAACATAAATTTCATTCGACTCCATTCCAGCTATCTGGGATGGGTGAGAATCTTCATAGACATGGCAAGTAGTTGTGCAGAGACAACAGCGTTTTCATCTCACTGATTGGGAAATGTAAAAGAATCGGTGATGAGCCCTTAGAAAGAGAGCTGCATGCAAATAACATCCGTCATCACAGATTACAAGTGCAAATGAGTGCTTGAGCTGAGACGCAAATCACCAAGGCTGATACACTTGTGTCCAAAAGCGTCTTTTATAATAGCAGAATTCTTTGATCTGATAACTTGCTACGTCGGATTGAAAAATACTTTGAAGATGTGGAAGATGGGAGACCTTTTTTATGTCATAATGTTTTGCTATCTGCTAGATAGATTTGTAACAACAGTGTGTAGTAATGTACTGTTTAAGGCTAATAAAACATCAAATGGTATGTCTTCCCTTTTGTGACCTCCCCTTCCAAATCCTACCCTGGAAAGGTCAAAGCCTCCTCAGTGTCACAGAGGCATTACAGAACTAGTTTAAAGCGTTTTGAATAGTCTTCATTGCCCCATAGGTGATGATACTGTTCTACAGCTTCCATTAAAGAAGAGTTGGGAAAGAGACACTACTTTTTTCGCCTTTTATGCAGATAATTGTTGCCCAGCATCCACAAAGGAATTATGGATATGCATGTGCTTCTTGATTTCCTGATTAATTTGCCTGACAGCCTGACTGATAATATTGATATGTTGGTCAATACTTGCATTGTACTTATCACGGAAATATCACAATTGGCATGCATGTCTGTCGATAACTCATTAAAAAATGTACAGAAATGTCAAAGATATGATTGAGGTCATTTAGAAACAGTGTCACCAATAAATAGCTTGTCCACCAGAGAGCACTGGCAGAGGTTTTTCTAATTCTTTGGTTTTCGACCCAATGCCTGCAGAACTAACAACTTTCCCATTTGCCTCAACTAATGCTAATTAGCAAATGTTAGCATGATTACACAGTAAGCTAAGGTGGTGAACGTGGTAAACATTATACATGCTAAACATCAGCAAGCTGGTTTTCCTCATTGAGCATGCTAGCATGCTGACGCTAGCATTCAGGTCAAATCGCTGGTGATGGTTTGTTTATATGATGTGTAAAAATGATTATCCATAGGTACATTGTTATCAGTATCAGCCTCATAAATTAATTATGAATCCGGTTTCGAAACACAATGAAGTGGATCATGTATCCACACAATTTTTTATCAGCCAAAGTACGAACAGATTGAAAAGCTAAGGACAAACTAGAGACAGATAGAAGGGGAGTACCGAACTAGAGAAAAACAGAGAGATGGATGACGACAGAAGTTTAGAGACAGACATAAAGAAAAATAGAGACAAGAAGACGCATAAAAGGCAAAATAGAGTGAGAGGTGGAAGAAAGAGAGGTGTGGAAATGTCAGAGGTGGAATGTTTTTGACATTTGCTGGAGTTTTGCTCTCCCATGGTTCAACGAACTTTACAAAAGGTGGCACCTCGTCCATCTTTCCGGCTTGTCAAAGGTCAAGGTTGCAAACTTCGGCCGTTCCTCCACATTAGCAGGCCAGTCTGGCATCACCACACTCCGCCAGGACTGCTGAGTAGGATGCTTCTTCTCCGATGATGACAAAACAAAGATTCACATCGATGGTTCGGCTTCAGATCATGTTGCCGACAGTACTTCCCTCTGAAAATCAAATTACAGGCAACGCCAAGCGCGTCAGTGCATCTCTAATCCCCCTGTATACACAGAAAAGAACACCAGCTAATCTAGGCTTTTTGCTCACAACAGCAATAACACGCATTAGCAGGCTGACATCTTTGATTTATTTGGATTTTTTTTCCCTCTCTTCTTTTAATTAGATGCTTGATTAAAGCTGCGAGTGAGGTGGGGGGACGTCGATGTGGGGCTTATCTCTGATTACTGCTCAAACAAATTATTTTCCATTACCCCACCGTTTAGGGCAAACTGCTCAACTGGGGAGAAGGGGGGCGGGAGGGTGAGGTGAGGATGGAGGAGAAAAATACAGGTTTGATAATACAGATGAGAGGAGGCTGGGACAGAGGGATGGAGATCTGAAAGGTTGGAGAAAGAAAATAAATAAAGCAGGTCTGTGGTGAGAGATGGAAGTAAGTGATTGGCAGGGAGGTGCGGAGGATGACGATGGAGAGAAGCCAGGGAGGGTGACAAGGCTAGGATAGAAGGGGAGGAAAGAGAGTGGCTGACTGATAGCTGTATCCCAAAGTGTCCTGGTGCTGAATAGGATCACAGTTTACATCGGTACAACCTGAATTTGTGCTGGAAACACCTCGGGGTATCACCCACTCCATCCCCAAGGTGCCACCGGGTCTATGTCTTGGAATCTGAGCTGAAGTAATTGGCTGAATCCAAACCTCCACCTTCTGGACTTGCTGTCTTGACCCTTGCTTTTCATACAGACGTGCTCACTGCCTTTACTTATTGAGCTTGCTGTATTGATCAAGTATTTGGTCTGTATAACCTCAGCAAATAGAGAGGTATGTGCATAATAATCCTCCAGATCCTTTGGTGGCTTCTTCAGTTTGCCTGTTTAAGCCGACCAACAGTCTAAAACTGAAGATGTTCAGGTTAGGGTCATGTGGCACAAAAAAAAAAAAAACATGTAATTGTCACATTTGAGATGCTGTTTTTTTTGCCAATTAATCAATTGCCAAGAAGGTTGTATTGTAGTCAATGTAATCAATCAACCTTTTAATCATTCTTGGAGTATTTTTTTGATTTGCAATTAATGTGTCACATGAAGCATCACTATATAAACTGACTATATATATATATATATATTATATATATATATCTGTTTCTTAAAGAAAAACAAGTAGAATCTAATGAGGTCTGCACCTGAAACACACTCTGTGGTAGTCAACAAAAAGTCTGCAGGATGTGCACCTGAGGCTACTGACAGACTTGATCAGTTGTGGATTTGGATGGCCCCCGTCATGGACCTATTAAGTTTACAAGTGTGGAGGTTTGGATTCAACCACGATCATATTGCATTTTGGACAATTTGAGTATTTGGAGGCCAATAAATGAATAAAGTAATTTCAAGTTAAAAGCAAAGATGAGAGAAGCGTTAGAAAAATAAAAGCAGAGTTTTGTTTTTTCTTGTTGCGACTCCTTTGACTCGCCTCACATCTCTTGCCGATGACATTTTCTTCATTTTTCAGTCTTGACACGCTGTCACTTTGTCTCCTCTCTGTCAGGCTTTCGATGCATTCATCTACATCTTCTTCGCTCTGGAGATGGTTATAAAGATGGTCGCCCTGGGAATCTTTGGTCCACGCTGTTACCTCGGGGACACATGGAACCGACTGGATTTCTTTATCGTCATGGCAGGGTGAGGAGCTCCTGTTCGCTTTGTTTGATCCCTTCTGTATGTCAGAGGACTCACAGGAGTGTGAACAAGGAAAGCTGAGTGAAATGCGGCACAACATGAAACAATTCTGAGGACAAATTGAAGCATAAACATCAAATTTATAAAACACATGTATCGAATTAAGTGCCAACAGCAGCTTATTCATTCCCAGTAATGTGTTTTCCTGTATTATCACAGCTTCCATACAAAGCATGTGTGAATTAGGTAAAAGTTCAAATGTTTAATTATTATCATCAGGTCAGACTCCAAATCTCATTTCTTTAGCTCTGCCTTTATTTGATTCATTTTTTTTAATCTTCCCGACACTTGATCGACTGTGTTGCCACGCGTGGCCAATCATGTCGCTGTTGAAAATATAATACGACATTAAATATTAACATGGTTATAGTCACTGGCTTTCACCTGGGACAGGCCTGACGATAACACAAAGATAATGTAATTCAGCTGAGCTAATCACCATGATGTAGTTTAGCCAATGAGCTGAAATTACCCATTCATAATCATTGCACATGGTCATACTGTTACTGCTGATTTAACGTGCGTGAGCCAAAGCCTTTGGCTGGTGAAAGATCATTTAAATTGACAGATTTTGTCTCTATGGAGATTAGCATTCCATATTTTTACCCCCTATCTGTTACCCTTCTTGTGCCTCTAACCTTCAGACCATCCTGTGTCCGTTTGTATAAATCAGTGTGACTTCTGCTGTGTGATCTCGTGCATTCAGCTGATAGCTGTAGCTGGTAGAGTCTCCCGTCTCGTTCGGAGCGCCTGTTGTGGCCACCTGTCGCAGTCTGTTTCGGTGGCGGCGCGTCGCTCTTAGCGCTTTCACTTTCCTTTGAACACCGCCTTTCACTTTCTCGAGTGATGCTCTGTCCTTTTTTCGAATCATTTGATGTCTTCTCTCTTGATGAGGACAGGGGCTGGAAATCTCTGTTTCTAAATGCAGGTTTGGATTTCAAAGGAATTCAAATGTTTGTTTGTAAGTCACAGTCTGCGACTGGCGTATTGCAACCCCTGCCAAAACACATTAAGGTGACTTTCACACCTGTGATCAGTTCAGTCGGTCCAGACTCGGGGGAAAATGCTGTCGCCTTGAAGTCCTGCTTTGGTTGGTGTTCACACTGACTTATTACAAGCAAGACGTGTAACGAGGAAGTCAGAGAGATTGACAGCAACTCATTCACTGGACAGCTTGGTGACTGTCAGCACAATGCAGGGAAATCAAATTCTAGTGAAATGACCACAAAACATGCAGCATGTTACTGCGCGTTACGTTTTTATTCATCCTCACAAATAGCTGCACTGCTGCCGGACCTCACATGATGTGAATAATGAGTAATGATGTAACAGGTATAAACAAGATGAAGAAGAGGTGTCCTGTATTCTTACATTACGGGAGGAATAGATGCTGCTGAGTCTCTATAACAATGAGGAACTGCTGCAGAGGACACAAGCATATACGCTGCTGTTTTAACTGCTTTTCACATTCTGATTGGTCAGGGAAGCTTCATGCACTCAGGTGCTGACACGCACATGTGTTACCATGGGTACCAAAAGTTCCTGAATATCCAGTCCTATCCATACAAATCACAGAGACAGTCACTTTCTTGATAGAACACAAACAGCATATGGATTTAACTGAATTTTCATTTTGACTCACATCACATATCTACCGCCACAAAATCCTGTGGAACCACATTCTCTGCGGTCTGGGTTTGGTTGTTTAGTCCACACTAGAAGCTGAGCGGCAGCTAAAAGACACGAGCGATCGGACCAAATGGGCGGCGGAGCTCATTTGAACTGCACCAACAGGTTCGGCGTGACAGACGCTTCATGTTTTTGTTGCGTGCCTGCCCTCCCAGCTTATATCTTAGCATAGCCTGGTGCGCCAGAATGAGTAGCTTTAAGTGATGAGTGAATACGTTTGAGTGCGTCGACCTTCATGAGCAGAATTCTGATCCTAAATCAGATTGTAAACTCCTTTCTTTGCACACATAGAAGTTAATACAGGTTATTTTTACATTGCCGCAGAAGGACAATAGATTTATGATTTTCAGTTCACACCAGTGGACGGGACTGACTAGAGCAGGAAAATGTGATCAGTTTAACTGCAGTGTATTGTAATGAAAACCTAAACACTCTTTACCTCGACGACAGGTCATTACCATGCCAGTCTTTTAAGTGTGCATCCGTCACATTGGTGTCAGGCATTAATACTACGCTCTGCATTCTCACAAACACAAAGGCCTTATTCGTCAGCTCTCAGTGCAACTTGCAATTTCACTACATAAAACAAAGAAAAGAAGCTCTGGCAAGAAACAGACATTTCCAAAGCTGGGGTACCACATTATCTCTTGGCACATAAAAATTAAAGTAATTAACGTGATTTGATGACTCAAAACAATCAAGTTGTATCCTATCATTTGTATGTTCTCAGCATGCAGAGTAGAACCCCCCACGCTTGCTAAGCAGAGCCCTTTGAAAGGAGATGACACCACCAGGTTGGGATGCTGCTTTAATATCTCACATCCACGCTGAAGCTTTTAGAGAGAGACATTTTCCATCGTGATGGAGACGTTCCGAACATCATAACTGACTTTGATGAGAACAATTAGCAATTATCAGGAACACCAGTGTCTATATAAAGTTTCAAACAATTTTAGTCATCATTCAGAAACTCATCAAGTGGGCCAAATGTATACTATATGCACAAAAGCTGTTTACTGATTGCGTCACCCCAGCCGCTGTACACTACACTATATCACCACTGTATCTAAAATCATAGAACACCTGTCGAATTATGTGCACGTACTCAGTCATTAGTTGAGTGATGATGCTAATACAATGGTACAGTGTTGATTCACCTTCATGTGAATCAATTTAAACGGGTGCTGCAGAGATTTAGTATTGCACCTCCATTGTTTCAAGTTGGGGAACTAGCATGCACATTGCTAAAAAACCCAGAATCTTTTAAAACTGAGGTTGGCAGAGGCTGAGACATCCGACATCTCCCTAATATGGTTCGAGCTCTAAAAATGCTGGGTCTGACATTTCCAGTAGCGTATTTTGTTAGTTCTCTTTCCCTGATGCCCAGATCTTTCAAACTCCATTCCTCAAGTTTGTACTGGGATTTTAATGCATTAGCATCTGTCTGTTAGCTGCAAGGAGCTGGATGACCTGCTCATGATTATCAGCCAAACAGGAGCAAGGAGTGCAGATGCTGTGGTTACATTTAATCTCATTCCGTCGTTTATGTGTTAGAAGGGACAGTGCAGGGTTTCACCCTCTTTGCCACAACAAAGACAGGACTTACATGTTGATTGTCTGACTTGGCAGCTCCTCTAGATCCGCAGAAAACAGCTGTTTTCACAGACTGCAGCTGCGTGATATAACAGCTAATGAGCTAATTGGTGTGTAATGTGTGTGAACAGTGGACTAAAATACCCCCATATCTCTGTTTTTGGTGGACGTCTCAGGCAGCCTGCACTGTCAAACTCCCGAAGAACAAGCATGAGTACATCACCAGGGTGTAACTTCATTGCTGCGCCCTCATGCCGACACAGTGCTGGAGCGCACATTGACTCTACTGTGAAAAGCATCTCGAAAGCCAAATTAACTTAAAAAATGTCTTCCTTTAACTTCCATACGCAAAGATGCTCGCCAAAACACATCTGCTTGCAAACCACTCTACATGAACATAAGCAGATCTTTTTCTCCTCCCACAATGCCCTTTGCAACGTACCAGGAAGCCCTGATGAGAACATGAAAGGAGTATGTTAATTTTTAATTGATTTTCAAATAATTGTTTTAAATATTGCGTCAAAAGAAAACGTTTGCACTTAAGATTTCTGTTGCTTCCTTCTTTGATGAATTATTGTTTTTTCCTTTCTATTGCCCCCCTCTAGGTTTTCTCCATTTTTAACTTAACTTGCATTTTTCTATTTGGCACATTTTACTCGACCTTTTCGTTTCCATTTTATTCATTCTCCTCTTCTTATTTTTTCCCCTCAAGGGAAGCAAATATTTTTCATTCATTCACTTTTACTTTTACTTTTACTTTTACTTTTTGCCCTGGTTTCCTCTAGCTTTTCCAGAAATTCCAGCAATCGCCAGTGCATTCTTTCATTCTCCCCTGAGGCCAGAGAAGCTACTGTTGCCACCATCTTGCTTTTATCTGGTACGTTTCCTCGACTCTGATCTCGGCGTTTCGGTTCCCATGTCTTCCCTCGCCCCTCTTCTCCTCGTCTTTCCTCCAGTCGCCATCCTTTAAGCAGCAGCAACGGAGATCTGTCGGCCCAATGCTCCGAGCGTGCGTTCCTGAGAGAAACCATCACCACCACCAATTATTCCCCAGTCTTACATCCACCACATGCAGCGCGTGTAGCTGCAAGGAGGGGGGTGTGATAAAACGTTGCACCCCTGGGAACTAGTGTGCTGCAAACACAAACAGTAGGCGAGCTGCAGGGAAGGGATTAGGAGCAGCGTGAGTTCCACGCCAGGCTCTGCTTAGCTCGCCTGTTCAGCTGAACCAGACCCCTGCACACAGTTAGATTGTCTGTGTGAGCGTGACGTTTGCGTGTGTGGCCGGGCGTAGAGAAGGCAGGCGTCCAACGTTAAAACAGAAGCTTGCTTTTTGAGAGACTTCCCCCCACTGAGAGCTTATTTGTTAGGCGGGTTTAATTTTGACAAGCAAAACGCCAACTAAAAGCCTCACATATTGTACTAGCGCTGTATTGTATTGTGCATTACGAGACAAATCGACATTTGTATTCCATGAGTTTAGATGCTGCTGATTACACCAGATAAAGTAGTTTCCATGTCTACCAATTAGCAACATTATGCTTGATTGCTGAGAAAGTGGACAGGAACTGCTTATACACTTATTTGATAGTGATTTTTAAATATTTTTTTTTTTCGAATTAATTTATGTCTGCAGACATTTGCTAATGCGTGGTAAATGGTTGGATTTTTTGATATTAAACATTTGAAAACACCAGAGTCTGAACTGAAGTCATGGCTTTAGACACAAAGCATTAACCATGTGGTGCTGGATGTGTTTGCAGAACCCAGGCTGCAGCTGTAATTCAGATCTTCCCAAACTATAATATTGGGACCAATGGACTATAATTATACATATAAATATAAACATATCATATATGTTTAGATGTTTTCTTTTTTTTTGTCCTTAGCATTGCCTCATATTTTGAATCAGCTTCTTGTATGCAGCAAGTACAGCAGCCAGTATCAGCCAGCCTCAGCAGAAACAGCTGTATAGGTAATTTGCGCAAGCAGGTTTTTAACGACCCGTATTTCTGTTTAGCATCAAGCTGCGCCCTCTAGTGGCTGTAGTAATCATGACGGGAGCAAAGGAGGCAGTCAGGTGACGTAGTGTAGAGAAAAGTAAAGTTTGAATATGGAGGAATGTGGGGTGGATGGGTGCGCCCAACACTTCACAGGACTGCTGTCAGTGTCCTGTGCGAACCCAACACTCAACATTGACCTATCATGACTTACGTACCATGCTTAATCAGAATCAGAATTGGCTTCATTGGCCAAGTATGTGTGCACATTTAAGGAATGTGACTCTGGCTTAAACATTGCACTCAAAGGACTTATGAGGGAAAAAAAAAAAAAAGCTGTACAGCTCAACGAGGGTAAGAAGGCAAAAGACTGCACAGTCAGCTTTAAAGTGAACGGCGATGGCGGTCCAGTCCAGCCTATCGCTGGTACTCTCCAGTGTTCACATATGTTTGTTTTTGGGCGTTACTGGCAATTGACCTATTCAGTCATGTAGGTATGAGGATATGTTGCCAATATGGGTCAAAATGCATGGATACAATGTTAAAAAAATGTGAAAGGTAAACATGTAAAAGCATAAAAACGTAATCTTAAAGATCTGACTGGCAGCCAGTCATCAAAGGTCAAAGGGCATCCCTTCACTCTGGTATACCTACATACTGCTTCCTTCTGTTGACTTCCACTTCACTGCCTTCATTCTGCTGTCCTGAGGCCAGCCCAGGGTGGTCCGAAAGAAAAAGAAAATACTGCGCTCTGACATAACACCATAGAGGAGCCTCTTCAGGGATCCATTCCTTGAATACCTTTAGCCAATAATGAAGACCTTGCCACATTGTTAATGCGCAAAAGACAACGTGTTGTAAGACCCTCAGGGAGTCCTTGAAGGACAGAGTATGTGTATGTGCTAGCTGATAGTAAAGTGTCTGTATGTGTGCATGCAGGCACAGACATCTTCTTTATACACACAGCATCTGATAATTAAATGTAAACAAAGCCTTATTCATCCGCAGTCATTTCTCTGAGGCCTCTCACAACTGAGATGATGACAGCAGCGTGGTAAAACCAGCGCCATAGGATATCTGTCTCTGGATGTTCATATCTCTGGTGAGGTGTGGCGATTGTATGTACAGCTGTTCTCGGCTGTTGGTCACAGTAATGACATTACTTCTAATGAGTGACGCTGATCCTAATTTGTCGGAGCGCTGCGGCACCGCGTTCGCCCGCAGCAGAGCGGACAGGAAGGCGCAGAAAGAAAAGGAAGGACAGTGAAGCTCGAGGAGGCGTGAGGCTGGTATGAATCTCTCTTTCCTCAGTTTTTTTTTCTTCCCACTGTTGGCTCCTGCCGTTGCTCAGCATTAGGGCTGTTGCCTTGCCTGCATGGAGGTTTAGCTGTTGAGACATTCTTGGATGTGAAACTGCACTGGAAGCAGAGAAAACCTTGGCTTGAATAACTTCTGCGCGAATCGCGGAAGAACCAGTTTTCAGGGTCGTAGTTAAGTGGCGATCGTGAATGAACGCATCCTCGTCAAAATGAACAGTAAATGCGTGGATGAAAATGACTCATAAATAACTGCTGAGCTTTAGAAGGAAGCAGGTTACAGGTGACTATCTTAGCTATGAATCTCTGGAGCTGCTTGTTTATGCTTTTGAAGGTCAGATTTAACAAACTCCTTATCTAGATTCAACCAAGCTTTTTGTTGTTGTTGTTGTTGTTTTTAGCTACAAGTTTCACAGTTTTCTCCTTTTCCAATTTAACTGACCTACAGTTTGTGAAAACTGTTAAAGCTTCATCCATTTCAGCTTAACAACCACTTGCTTACCGTCTTTTTTCTCATTTTTTCTGGAATCTCGCCGCTCATGATGCATCGTGTGTGATTGCATACGCGTGCCTCCCGCTCATGTAAACGTGCGTGTGTCCCTTCCTGATAGCCTGTCATCTGGGGAAGCGCCGGAGAGGCTATCTGCGAGCGCAGGCCCGGCTTTACACCTCCTCTCCCAGGATCCATTCATTTTCACAGCTCCACCTCTCTCCCTTCGCGCCCTCTATCTGTCTCCAACACTCAGCAGAGGAGGAGGTAAAGACACGCTGACGTGTTGAGAGAGCATGAATGAAAAATACTAGCGATATAATGCGGAAAGAAAGGGACATCAAAGCGTATTAATGGAGAAATGTCAGGGCTCATAAATTTGCACATTTGTGCTCTAGACGCATTCTTATCAAACCTGTTGTGAGAGTGACAGCCGGGACGGCGTCCTCTGTTGCTCGGGCACTTGCTCGCCTCCTCAGCTGTTGCTCAGAGCATTACCCTTCTTAGCCGAACCTCTGCTGTTCAGTGGGCAGTCTGAAGCAGCCAATGCTTGCTGTAGTGCCACTGTCCTTACAGCCATAAAAGCCAGTTGCATGATTGGCTCCGGATGGGCGATGCTGCACAAAAGCTGAGCGAGTCGCCACAGTGGCAAATTATCCTGTGTTCCACACATAATTTATTCTTGGCTGGCAAAAAAAGGCTTTTTTTGTCATGAAGGGAGAGTTACAGTAAGAGAATGCTTCATGTGAACAGGTCCTTAAGGCAGGAAGGATATGTCAGCTTTCACAGCCGCCTTATCGTTAAATAATGATAATAAATCATATTTTTTCTTGCAACAGAGTAGAGCTGGTTTTCAGTTTTGTGCTGTTCACTGCACTTCAAAGTAAATGTGGTTCTCTTATGTTTGTCCAAAACTCAGAATGTGGAGCTAGTGGTGATGCTTTTGATTAACCCTCAGTCAGTCCCTTCAGGCAATAACATTTTTTAAAAACACAATATTTCTTTTTTTAAATATATGCTTTTTATCATCAAATCTGCCTGTAATTAACCCAGAGCACTGCTTATTTTTTGTAGTACCTTTGTGACATTCCTGAATACCGAGGTGAAGATCATCATCCAGCTCACGTCAACGGTGCGCAGAATAAGGACAACATAACTGCTTCTTATTTGTTTTTTCACTCCCTCATCTCCCATTTCCAGAAATTTCTAAAGTGCAGCACACAACATAACACATCTCTGTCTCACTAATCTTTGTTTTATTTGTTTCTAGAAAGTCCTGCATGTCTCAGAATTAACGCTAAAATCTGGTTTGTTGATATTGAAATGTAAACATAGTAAAACAAACAATTGGATTGATTAAAGTGTCTCTTTGGTATTAGTGAGAGATTTTAAAGGAGTTTTTAGTTAGTGGAGTCATGTTGTCATGTCTGATTAAGCGTGTGCGTGTCTGTGTGTGTGTGTATTTGCATTTAACTTCTTTTTTGCATTGATAGTTTTGTTTTGATTTTTTTTGGTCTGTGCCATCTGTTTCTCTATGTACAGGTATTGTTTTCAACACAAATGTACGTACAAATATACGTGCATGTGCCTGTATTGGTATCAAACATATGCTCTCAGTACAATATGTGTCTTGCTCTTATATTCTGAGCTGCCAAAAATGGTACTGGTAAGCCGAGCAGATGGGAGACCATAATTGATCCGGATGTGCGTCGGCAGAACTATATTTACACATACATCAAATGTTCTTTCCTCGCCTGAGAGAAGTTAGTGCTGTTTGCTCTTACAGGTGTGTGAGATATTGGATGGAAGGATGTTCATATTCAAGTTCAGAATGAGGAGATCACAACAGCAGTGACGCCAAAGTATGATCTGCAAATCTAATGAATCTGAAAGAGAATATTCTAGAATCAAAAGATAATTGGAGATGGGATGCAATCAATCTATCCATCATCCATCCATCATCCATCTATCCATCCATCCATCCATGAATTGCCCAGTTATGGGCCAGTTATAGCAGTGGCTGCTAATGTGACAGAGGTGAATTCTCGTGGTGCATAAAAGGGTTTGTGTGTGACTGTGACACTCTCACCTTGACGAAACCTGTGAGTCAGTCCGTCGCCTTCGATTCACATAGCAAATGCTGCCTCATTGTTTTAAGTGAATCCACTGTCCTGCCAGCTCTGAAGAGAAAGAACTTGTGCTGCTGTAGTGCTGAATCAGCCACTCTATCATCTAGTCATTACTCACTAAAGCAGAACAGCAACCTCACTGAGAAGGACAAATGCCAGCGAACCCTTTATGAACAACAGAGGCTCGATAAAGGAGTTGTTGAGTATTTTGTCAACGTCTCATCAAAACCGTGAACCCCTTGTTTCTTTGGGTGCAGATGTGTGAGCGAGCAGTTTTGATTATGCAGTTATAATGCAGCAACGTCAATGAAGAATTAAAACCCTGCAAACCTGCACAAGAGTACTAATAATGCACAAGTCAGTAAGTCGATGATATTGTAAGATGTTGCACAGATCAGTATTTGCATGTTACATTGTAATAGCACAGCCATATTAATGTCAATTATACATGGCATGTTGTAAGTTAGCAGCTGAAGAGCTGTTCATGTCATCCTTTAGCCCTTTTTGTACAGCCCATATATTCCTCTGGCAGAACACAAGAAAAGCACACAAAGCTGACGGAGGCAAACAGAATAGCGCCCGATGCCAAAGGATGACACCATCTTGGATCAAAACCACATGGTGTCGCATGCTCAAGGAGGCTCTTACAGCAATGTGGCATGTGCCATGTGTTCCTCATTTTCTATACAAGAAAGGAAGAAGTGTTCAAATCCATACACTCTAAATCCAAACACTGCATAATTGGTGCGATGGATGATAGACATGATGATGGTATATGAACTCCTCCATTCACTTAAGCCAAGTCTTTGGCATTTATGTGTTTGCGCAGTGTGTGTTTGGGTGCACATGTTGCCATATGCACTTACTGTAATTACTTTAATTGGAAGATGAGGCATGAGGTTAATGCGTTAATGATCCTGATTCGTTTTTGACACTAAGTGCATAGTAAATGAAGCCTGGGAATCAGTCTGGTGTCATATAGCGCCAACTGTCTGCACAGGCGGTGTGTGCTGATTATTCTCTGATAAAATTGTAGTGTCATGCAACAAGTATCTTATATATATATATATTTATACACAGTGGTAATTTCTTGTCCGTACATGACTCTTCAGAATTTAGCCCAATTTCAAAGAAGCTTTTATATGTTCTATAACCTGGCATGGTGTTAAAGACAAAGCAAGTGTGAGGCTTTAAACTTAACGTTCTAAAAATCATCAGGTATATTTCTCTGAAAGTGATGTGGCTTTCTACTTACAGGCTGTCCCCCTGAGTATGGAATATTGGTCTTACATCTTTTGAAAATGCCCCCACGGATGTCGTGCATTCACTTTGATGATGGATGCACTTTGACTGAGGAGCGTAGCTGCAAGAGCACACAGACGGGGTCAGAGCTCCAATTAAGGCTTTAGGCCACCCTTCCTTAAAATGTGTACTGCATCAAATAACATGTCCTACCACAGCAGAAATGTAAATGGTGTTATTCCTGACGTGTTTTGGCTAATTTGTCTAAAGACAGCTCAGAAATTATGGGAAAATGTGACTGCGACAGTGAGAGTTAGACATACGGATTGGCCGTCTGATCGTGTCATGAGGAGTTTAGGTCTGGTGTGTGTTTAGCTTAGCATAGCATGAACCCTGGAGGCAAGGAGTAAAGCCCAGTGGCCGCAGTACAAGGACGTCAATGTCAACTAATCAATGAGAGCTGGACCTGCAAGCAGCTTGGCTTAGGTCAGTAATAGCTCCAGTACATGTGCTAGCTTCTCGTTAAATCGCAGTTTCTATGAGTTAAATACACAGCGTACAGTTTGGAAGGCACCTTCAGTGTTGCAGACTTTTTCTCACTAATTTAACACTCTTTCAACCTTTTTTTAAAACAGGCTAGCGACGAGTCTAGTAGCTTTTTTGGACAGACATTAGCACATCGCCAGTATTGTACGTGAACGACAAAGAATAACAGCCTAAATAGTGATCAGCTGGTCAGAGTTGGTTAAGTTTGACTTCATTTTGCAGATCACTGTGTAATGATGTTGTGCACGTACAAAGTGATGTAGCACAGTGACTTTTCCAAAAAAAAAAAAAAATCAAAACTGTAGCTACTTACTGTTAAAAAGACACTGGGCGCCTTTGATCGAACTTGGTTAACCTTTGCACTTTGCTGCTATTCTCCCTGAAAAAGTCAGTTGGACACATCCCTACTTTACTGAATGGACACAGATTAAACACATACATGCACACTTCCTAAACCATACAAATATTCCTTCAAACCTGGTTCGGCCATGTTTACTGTCAGTCCTGGCAACCAGTTGCACTCCCACTGTGTTTTTAAATCCAGTTTGAATATGATGTGTGTAGAAGCGAACAGGCAGAGATGGGTAATGTGACCACACCAGTTTCAGCCAAGAGCTGGCTTTCATCTTTGACAAGATATTTACATGTCCGTACAGACACACACGCACACGCACACGCACATGCACACATGCACACACACGCACACGGACATGTGTATGAGCATCTGTACCCAGCTGGAGGTGTAACAGTAGCTCATTAGAGCTCTGACACCAGACAACACACTGTAGGAATGTGAGAATGGAAAATAAAACACACAGAGAGAACACACACACACATAGAGAGAGAGAGGCCAAAACAAAACTCATATAGAGGAAATAAAGAGGTTGAAAGAAAAAAGTTAAGATAGAATTAATTCAATAAAGGCAGATATTTAAGAGAGAGTTTTTGTGGTGGAAAACTTGGAAGAAAAGGATAAACGAGGAGGGGAGGAGAGAGGAGGTGAAGAGCTGTGTCTAAATGAGTGTGTGTGCCGTGTGCATGTGCGTGGCCCTCTATCTTCTCCGACTTCCAAAGCTCTTGTGGGAGAGAAGATCTACTGCATCCATTAATCTTATTTTAATAATTGATGCCATCTTCTCCAGAGGGAAGCTGGGCCTGGACCGTTGGCATAAAATGAGACATTTAGTGCTTTCTGGTAATTGCCATATTAGTTTGTTTCTGCCTGTTAGGCCAGTGTACAGCCTGGTCTAAATGCACAGCATCTACTTACCTGCATTATTTTGCTTTCCGGTGCCATCCACAGCCTGGATCACCCCTAAAAATAGGTTTTTACTAATATATGTTGCACATGATTGGACTGAAAACAGAAGACCTTTAGCTGTTAATGCTGCTGAACTGTAATGTCTTTGAGTGCTGTAAGTGTCTGCATAATCTCTATAAACAGGTATCTGGATATGAATGCAGGATCTGTTGGCAAATGTTGGTATGGGAAGCATTCTGATTTCTCTTTGTAGTCCATTTGTAGTTCAAGTAGTATTGGCCATTCACTTTGCATGTAAAAAGTGGCCTTTGAGAGCAAAAGAGGCGAACACATTGGCCAGAATGCAAACTCTGAGCCATCGTTAGGTGCTTCCAGATTAGTATGTTAATTAGAAGTTAGTTTACTTCTACTGTTAACATTAACTTAACTACAAATTATACTGCAGTGTATTAGCTCACTTTAGCCATGCTAGCATTGTGGCTCTATGGATGGTATGTTAATACCTCTGTTAATTGAACTATGGAATGGATTGCCTTTAAATTTGGTGCAGACATTGTTGTTCCCCAGAGGATTAAATATAATAACATTGGTCACCTGACTTTTCATCGGGTCAAAACTTTCCCTCCCTGACCAAATACCTGCAAAACCGACGAACGACATTGCCATGAGTCTCCGCTGTACCTTGTGTTTACTGATAATTAGCAAATGCTAGCATGGTCACACAGCTAAAATAGTTAACATGCGAAACGTTATACCTGCTAAACAACTGCATGCTAAGACTCTCATTGTGAGCATGTTAGCATGCTGACATTAGCACTTCGTTCCAAGCAGCGCTGGACCTAAATAGATAGCTGCTTATGTGCTAACACATGGCATGAACTATACAAATTGTGGATTAAAATTAAGTGAAACACTGCTGTAATTAGTTTTTTGAGCTATTGTAATTTCCCCCTCTCTCTTATGATTGTACTCATTAAAAAACAGACATTATTTGCATCACACTCTAATGATGGAGTGCAGCGTTTGACACTGACTGATGTGAATGTGGCTTTTCAAGATCACTGCGCCATGTCAAAATAATTAACACTGCTGGGAACACCGAGTTCATTTGACTGAAATTAGGAAAAAACACTGGGAGCACCTGGGAGAGAGGCTCCAAGCAGACACACGACCTTCGTCTCAACTTTTAACATTAATGTCAAAACCTAGTAGGATTCTTCAGCATACAGTCTGAGAGGAGGAAAAATAACCCACCACTTCAAATTTAAATGACAAAAACATGTTGCATCCTTTTCTGCTTGAAGCTTCCTGAAGGTGAAAGGCAGTAAATCTCACCTGTGGAAGAAAAGAGTGGGCCATTTAGTGATCAACAACCTTATCAAATTTTGATTATGATCATTTGCAATTAGAATTTTGGGGGCCAGCAGTTGATTTAACTGTACTGTTGATTATAACAACAGTACCTTTGGACCATTCACACCATTACAGTCGTCTTAAAAGGAAAAAAAAAAAAGAGAGATAAATAAATAAGTTCCATTTTGGTTTTGATATGGAACTATTCACTGAACACGAGTCATGCACCATTTCAGAGTCTACTTATCTTCCACATTCAAAGCTCCCCCCTGCAGCCAGCCCTGGAGAGAAACTCTCCCACTGTTCCTCCCTGGTGGCTCCTGAGAGAGTCGTTCAACTTGTGACGGCGCTTTTTTGGCGCAAAGTAAACGGCGGAGACAGAGCATCTCCCTCAAGAAGAAGATGCAACAGAGAGAGGAGAGCCCAAAAAGAGTGGGAGGGTGTTTAAGACCCGGTTAGAAATCCACACCCCCCCTAACGTCGCTAAGGAACAAAAGTAATCTAGTTCTTCCTTTCAAATATTCATGAGGCTGTTTGGGTGGGGAGCAGTCCTAACTCAAACACAGACAGACTCTAAATTTAGTTTTACTTGTGTGTGAACGTGTCTGTGTGTGTCTGTGAGTGATTGTGTGTGTCTGTGCTGTAAGAGTGTGTGTAGGCTCACGGCTAACGTAATAACACGTTTCAGGAAGACAGGAAGAGAGAGTGTGTGTGTGTGCGTGTGCGTGTGTGTGTGCGTGTGCGTGTGCGTGTGTGTGTGTGTGTGCGTGTGTGTGGCCTCTCTCCTCTGATTTGACACAGCTTTGTGAGAGCCCAGAGTCTGCCCCGAGCACTTTCTCTCCTCGGCGTGTTTGCGTGCATGTGGATGGGTGTGATGCTGAGGTTATCGTCTGCACATCTGCTCAGTGTGACTTTTTCTGTGTGTGAGTTATTGGGCCCGCGTGTATCATAGACTGTTTCTTTGCATTTGTGCGTGTGCATATCATCGCGTGCACAGGAATAATTGTTTGTGTGTGTGCTGCATTTGTGTAATCGAGTGTGTGTGTTTGTCACCAAAATGAGCCGTCTTATCTAAAATTGCTGCAGAAAATTGCTCCAAATGACAAATCCCCATTAGGTTTGCCATCACACACACGCACAAACGCACACAAACACACACCCGAGCACCTGCCCTGTCGATGCGCCGTGTTTGAAATAGCAGCTATAGAAGCATCGCAGCACAGTCGTGCTTACCCTCAGTCCATTTCTTTTTGTTCTTCCTCTCTGGGTGCTAGCCAAACTGTCATAGCACACACAATATCTTCCCATCCATACACACATATTACCTACATATTACCAACAGTGTACCATCAGTCTGTAGCTGCAAAGTGTAGACTGCTGATTTTGATCATTTAGGAAAAAATAAAACAAAAGTGGGTCTTTTTCAGGCCTTTTTTCATCATATGGATGCAATATGGGACTCTGGCCGATGTTGCTGTGTGTTTCCAGCATGTAAACATCGGCTTTACTCGCCCTCTTCCCAACTCCCAAACGCAGCGTTCCTTTTTCTCCCTCTTACTGTAGAAGTGGTGGATGTGTTTGCTCTGTTCTCTGCTCCCTTTCTTCAAAAACTGCCTGTCAAATTAGATCATGGCCACACGCCGAGGAACCAACCTCTGTGATCTCGCACAGATGCGACCACGTGCAGGTGCTCTGCGAACTACGACCTTACTTTTTCATGGCCGGTGTGTTTTACCAGCACGCTTTTGTCTGATTTGGTGTTGGGGAGGGGCATAGCAGAATCGGGGCTTCGTCTGCCCCCGTCACCGCCAAGGTTACGGTAATGCGCTGGTGAGAGATTCATATTTCATGGCTCACTGAGATCCACGCCTTGCGGATGCTTTCGAGCATGTGCACAGGTTTGTTTGCTGGACTGTAAGTAATAACCTGTTCCGTGTTGAGTTTCACCTTTGAGCTAATGTGCGTTCACGGTGCGACCGCGTTTCAGCTTTGAAACTTTGGCCTGGTCAAGTTTTTCCAGCTTCCCAATGAGGCACAGCTCTGGAAACACAGCCGCTCTTACAGCTTGACATGTAATTGAAGTTGGCAGTCCTCATATTTCCTCAAACTTCAACATGGCTGTGTTTCTCTCTTTTTTTCCAGCCTCCTGAGTTACATCCTTGCGTGACCTGTTTTCCAAGTTTGAAACCTTGCGGGACTCCAGTTCAAACTGTGAAGCTCTCTCTGGAACACTAGAAAATTGGAGGATTTTTATGCTACTGTCTATTTCATTGTGCTGTCCAAAATTTTTGGGAGGCTCGTCTCCAGAAGCGTAGGTTGAAAGGTCGAAAGCAAATAATTGGCTGGCGCTTTTTAAACTCATCCGATAGGCTGTTCAACCTCTCGCTGAAATGAGCTTTGAATATAGAGGAATATTTGTGTGAAATACCTGAAACTCGCCTCAGTTTCAACATCTTGACGCCCCCCTCCCAGCCTGAGAGCAGCTTTCTTCTGCTCAGCCAGGTGTAGGCACACTGCTCTCCTGTCTCTGTCTCTCTGTTCCTAACGTTGTAATTATCTCCAACTCTTGATAAAACCTTCAGGCTCCCTCTCCCTCTCTCAATCTCGCTTTATTGCCGTCATTATATTGCACTTAATCATCCCTCGGTGCTTAACTCACTTTGGTTTCTGATCTATCCATCCTTATCTCGCGCTTTATCCATCTCCTGTCACCCGTCTGTTTCTTCTTCTGCTCTGACTCCTTCTCTGCACTCTCGCTCTCTCTCTGTCTTGCCGTTCTTCAGGAAAAGTAGGCCTCCCCTGTCATGAATTTGTCAGAAATAGGTCAAATAGCAAAATACGCGCTCTCTGCTTCCCTCCTCCGTCTCCGTTACTCCACACCTAGTGTGTTTACTCCCCTCACCTCCGATCCCTGCTCCTTCAGAGGGCTCTGCTTTCATCTCAGAAGGTTGCAGGTTTAATCCCACGCCTCTCATGCTCGAGTCCGCCTGCGAACCAATAAGTTACAGTTTGATGCTTTCACTACATGTGCTAAACGGTATATCCAGTTTCAGGGATGGGGGAGGTCTACTGTACTTATTTACTCATACACATAAAAATGATGAAATGCTTGGATTTTAATGCCGCTGCATCACTCTGTAACTTTGTCAGATAAAGCAATAACACCTACGCTTATTAATATTCATGTACAGCTGCAGACTAATCGATGGCTGTGCTGTCCTGCAGTGCGTTTAAAGACAGAGAAGCTGTTTCTTTTTGCAACGTCTGCCACTGACCCGTTTCTCTGACTGCCTCGCTTTATTAGGTGCACAATTTCCAGCTCATTAATTCATATTAGGCTCTGCACAGCAGGACCCCGACTGTGCGAGGGTGTGTGCATGCTTCTGTTTAGGCTTTTTAATAGGAGCAAACATGGAGGGAGGAGTATATTAAATCGATACTGCTTGTAAGTGCAGATGCTCCTCAGTGATTATGTTTGGTTTTTTTTGGGCCATTGGTCTGTTTTTTTAATTCCTTTTGATACCCCTTGTAGACTGGACACATCTGGAAGTATCTGTCTAGTTAGTACGTTTTTTCTGAATGTTTTGTGTGTGTTTTCCAGGATGGTTGAATACTCGCTGGACCTGCAGAACGTCAACTTCACCGCCATCCGAACAGTGAGGGTGCTGCGACCTCTCAAAGCAATTAACAGGGTGCCAAGTAAGTTACAGCGTTGTTTCAGGCTGCGTTTTCCTGCATGCAAAATTCAGTGTGTTATAATGCAATTCTAAGCCAACCGGACGGAGTGGACTAGACAGATGACTTCAACTGTGTGTTCATCAAGAGCTACTCCCAACTCTGATATGTCATCAACTGGTTTTTCTTGCTCAAGAATTAAAAAAAGAGACTATTATATATCTGAAAAGTGAGAGATGTAATGACATTCATTCATTTACTGCTGTTTGTGGCTCTCATTCAGCACCATGGACAGCCGCCTGCTGGAGCAGCCAAGGCCGGCTAGCTTGGTCGCTGTCCAAGGTGCCGATTATGAGTCACTGAGCCAGGAATACCTGTGTGTGAACACGTTCCGATTAGACGGCATCAAGCCGGTGCAGGGAGGAGGATTTGATTTGGAACTGATCAGAGCCATGATCATTTTTAATCGCTGTTACAATGAACAATACTAGGCCATAACACGACATAGTAAAACCATACCCCAGCAGACCTTACCTGTATCAGAAGCACACTATCTCAAAAAGTTTTCTCAAAAATGAAATAAACTGGCAAGTTTGTGCTGTTTATATTATCGTATTCAACATCAAGGCAATTCAAATTGCAGTACAGAAGTCATGAAAGGCATCAAGTCAAGGTATTAAAGAGACATAGCGCAATATAAAAAGACGCAATTAGATAGGATAGAAGATTAAAAAATACGACACTGCAGGCTAAACAGGAGAATAAAAAGTACAGCAGAGCCACAGTGCAGTGCAGTGAAAGATATAAATAAATCATCCCACATTTAATTTAATAAAAGGCAGCGGCAAACAGAAAAGTCTTAAGCCGTCATTTGAAAGAACTGAGAGGTGGAGTTTTCCAGATGAGTGGTGCTGAAAAATGAATCGCTGCTCCTCCACGTTTTAGTTTTGGGGACGCAGACGATCTGAGAGGTCTGGAAGCTAGAGAAAGTGTCAGCAGAACATTCAGCCAGTATGTCAGATTTAGTCTACATACAGGAGTTACTGGCTTCATCCGGCCACCGTGGCATCAAAGAGGGCTTTATGTTTCACAGCAGAGGGTGAGCAAAAGCCCTATAATGAGGATGTGAATGGGCACTCGGTCTGGCCTCATGTCCCGGGTTGTATTGGAAATCAGTGTATTTTGTATTCACCAATTATCACAAACTTCACTTTCCCACATGCACATGAGTGCACATGAGTGAGCAGCTAGTTTGGTCCTCTGGCAAGTTGCCCTGAAAGCAGATCCCTGTGCAGTCAACTACAATCGCTAATCCAGGGGGTGTTTACTCTGGGTCAGACTCACAAGCAAACATTTGAATTCGTCCATGTGAGCTACACGGCGCACACGCTGGTGCACTGTAACATACAAGCCGATTCTTGGGCTATTTCACAGGACGCTAGTGGACGCTAATTGACTCTTTGCAGACTCAGGACTTGCATATGACTCTGACATAAATTCATCTTATTTTCATCATTTCAACCATTTTATTAAGTGGTGTCTCTCAAATATTGGTGATGGTGCAGTTTAAAGTTGATGCACTTTGATTGATTTATTTATTTTATTCTTGGTACAGTGAGAAAGAAACACCAAGCAATCATCAAGATATACAGAGACGAACCTTTAATGTTGAACAATTCAGAAAAAAACCCAGAATTATGTTCAATGATAATCTTCCATTCCAGCTTATTTTGAAATCTTGCTTTCTACAGTGTCTTCGTATGGCAACTACACTATGATTAAAGTTTGGGGACGTTCCTGGTTGTGGCAAATAATCTATGGTCGAGGTAGATTTAGGCAAATGAGAGACTTGTTAAAGGTTTTGGGAAGTTAAGGTAACAGTAAAAAAAAAAAAAAAGCACCCACCCACACACCAGCAGGCCTCCACACCTTTCTTTCCACCTCACCGCATCCAGGGTACGCTGCGTCCTGCAGTGACACTGAGCGCTAAGCTTTCAAATGTGAGGAACTGAAACACCATCTCAACATGAAATTGGATGGATGGAAGTGAGTGAAATTCTAAATTGCTGGAGGGGCCCTTTAAGATGTATTTTGGATATATTTTCGTTTATTTTTGGAAAAATCAATTTTCAAACTGCTGACTCTACTTTCAATCATTCTGTGCACAGTTTTAGTTAAAAATCTGCACTGAATGGATCCAACACAACTCTTTACTGTTGTACTACGACTGGGTCTGAGTATGTCAGCTTGAATTGTCAGTGAGTAAACGAACGCTCATTGTTCACTGATGCGACTGCTGCACTGTATATGTTGACACCAACATGGCTGCTGAATGGAGCCCAAACGTCTGTCTGTCTTGGCTGTAGTTATATAATTCTGATTGTGTAGCTGTTTCAGCGGGCTGGCCTGGTGCTTTACAGGTGCAGTCGTGCCTGTGAAGAAACTGATTTTGATCTGTGCACAGGGATGTTTAAATTTCCTCAAAAGTAATTCCATCCACTCTGAACTGTGCTCATTTGGACAAAATCTCCTCCGCACCCGAACCCGTTCTGAAGCGATGCCGCTCAAGTGCTTTGAGCGCCCCGTGCCCGTCACTTCGACTCCGAGAGCGCCTCTCAGTCTCCGTCCTTTCTGATGAGAACGATCAGAGCTTGCTTCTAGTTGCTTTTGTGCTGTATGTGTCTAAATTATGCCTAGCAGGCAATCATTTGAAGAAGCTACGAGTGCTCTCTAAATCGGATATGCTGGTGCTTGAAGTTAATGTTGTTTTGCTTCTTTTATAAGTATAATTGCTAAACCTCCCACTGCTCATAAATCTGCAGCATAAACTATCCGACCAATTCTGCCCTCCTCTCTGGAAGCAGTTGCGGTGACTTAGGTTGCTCGTGGGAAATGTGTGTTGATTGCTATATTTGGCACATCATTACACAGAACATATATGAATACGCACACATGGAGAGCACTTAAACATACATGTTTCCACAGGGAGGCCCTTGATGTGCTCAGAGTCAAGGACACTTCTTTTTTCTTGTGATCATATCCAACATAGTCAGTTATCAGCATGTCTCATGTGAAAAGAGAGGAAGACTTTTGCATTTTTTGCATTTTTAATATTTCTTTCTCTCTCTCTGTCTTCCTTTCGCCCCCATCCAACCTTCATCAATACATCCCTCTGGTTTTTTTTGCATTAAACCATTCACTCCGGGCCGATCTCTAATCCATGCTTCACCCTGTCCTCCTACCTAGTACCCAAACAAGACCTCTCCCTAAACAAGTTGCTTTTGTATCCAAACCTAACCAAACCTTCTCCTCAGCGCTGTGAGATTACCAAACGTGGTGACACTTTCTATTAAAATACCATAAACTAGTTCCTTATTAGCATGCATATTAATAGCAGCACTAGTGGCTTATTCTGCATTTCCATTTTTTTTTTCAATAACCTCCTAACTACTGCTTATTGATAGTAAGTAAGGAAGTTGTTGCACGTGAATTATGATCTTAATAACGTCGCCCTCTAAACCCCAGAATAAGCAATGAACAACCTTAACCCCTAAAGAGCCAGTGAGCTACTAACATGCACGCTAACAGGAAACTAGTTATGGGTGAATAAGTGTGCCTTAATATAAAGTGTGTTTTTTGGCGATTATGCAAAGCAAATAGCATGTGTCAGATCAGGAAACTCGTCTCGTCTCCACCTGACAGGACTCGTGTCGTGTTCACACACACGCGTCAGTTTTTATCCTCGCGTGAAAAACAGCAGCTCATGGTTTGTTCAAATACGATTGAGGCACCTGCGCTTTTGTTTCCTTGTCGAGAGTCTTGTCGCCACAGGAATAATGACTCTCTCTCATCACTTTAACCAATCGTGATGCTGGTTTTGTTAATTATGATGGCAAAACTTTCATGAGTCATTTTGTTTGCATCAGTCATGAGTTTCACTTTGGACGCCGCTGTTTAGGTGGGAGGATTTGTTATTTTCTGCACATCTGCTAAAGTCGTCACCAGACATCTTGACGTGAAAAGCAAAGTTTGCACAATATGGTGCAACAAAGCACACATTAATTAATAATAGCCAACAGTACATAGAGTGTTCCACTCACTAAGTTTTGCATCACAGAGCTTTCTGCTTTCAAACTTTCTTTATATCCCTAATGGCTTTCAATGTTTTTTGTACAAAGTGGACCTAATTAGCCGTAGCACTGGTTATTTTACACAGCTCTCTATTGGGTTGAAAACCTAAACAGCGATAATTGGCTAGTGTCTAAACCATGTTTTCAGTTGTAATCTGGCAAATCTATGAGCAGGG
This sequence comes from Chelmon rostratus, assembly GCF_017976325.1. NCBI lineage: Eukaryota > Metazoa > Chordata > Actinopteri > Chaetodontiformes > Chaetodontidae > Chelmon > Chelmon rostratus. The sequence continues at coordinate 13,113,570 of NC_055660.1, read as the reverse complement.
GAGACTAATCTATTCACTTAGCCTCCCTTTTGTCATCAAGAATGTGAATGTGTTGTATTGGTCTGTGTGTAACAGAGCTTAGAAACAAGCAAGAATAGATGCAGCAGAAGAAAGTCACCAAACACTTACATCCCCTTGCACGACATTGATGTTTTCTTTGGGGTTTATTCGGCTACATTTCAATAAGGACAAGGCATTTGGGTTAAGGAAGGATGAAAGAGCAGAAGAGGCATGTGAGAGGGGAGAAAAAAGAGACACAAAGAGAGACAAACGAGGGAGGGGAAAGGGGATTATCCAGCTCCATGAAGGATAGGCCCAAGATGGACGAGAGGAAGAGAGGGATGATGAGAGGAGAGATGCGGGGGGACTCAGATGAGCAGGCTATTACGATGATAGATGGAGCTGAGGAGACAAGTGCAAGGGATGGAGGGAGTCGCCGGATGAGTGGAAATAAAATGAGCGAGGGACGGAGAGGACGGAGAGCCGGAGAGCGGAGAAGGGAGCAGGGAGACGATTAGAGCTCAGAGAACAAGAAGAGGAGATGCGACCATTGCACCGATTTGTTCTTTTTTCTTCATGATATGTGAGTGGATCGACAGGAAGTGCTATCCCAACAGCCACCCCCCACCCACACACACACACCCACACACACACACACACACACACACACACACACACACACACACACAACTTCAATAAACTGCTGTTTAAAGCATAAATCCCAATGTTGCAATTTCCCTCAGGCCTTGAGTTTAAGGGAGAAAGCAACCCCCCCCCCACCCCCCCCCCCCCCACCCACACCCACACACACACACACACACACACACACACACACCACTTGAAGCCATCATGGTCCCCTCTACTTCACATTCAGGACATTTACAGTAATTTAGTAGTTTCAGTGAGCCAACTTCTAATACAGAAGAATCTGAAGCTCATGTTTGAGACCGTGGGGATTCTTTCTGAACTAAGCTGCCTGAACTGGAGCCCCCCCAGGTTTTCCCAGAGGAAACACACGTGCCCCCTCATTTTGGTAGCAGAATGTTGGAGGATTCTTCGGCCAGGCAGGGTGCAGAGGTTGCGGCAGTGGATAGGCACATGCCATGTTCAGCTTTCATGCCTGAAATAAGAGTTTGTGTCCTGGTTAACGGGGGCTAGCAGCGTAGCTCAAGGGACAGCAAGGTCTGCCGTTTGGTCCAAACTGAAATGTGTCAACGAACGGGCTATCAGATGGATTACCATGAAATTTCATGCAGACATTTATGTTCTCCACCTCCAAATATAATGACATCCCCATCAGGCTCAGCTGCTTTTTAACAAATATTAGCATGTTTTTCACAGGCGTTGCTAATAAACTTATTGATGTTATATTTAAGTGTCCCAATAAGCCATGACAGAGTGGCAGTGAGCAAGCATGAGTAATAACATAGCCCTGGAACCAAAGCAGCTAAATGGAATTCAGCCATCACTGATTTTGTGATTTAAACCTGCTCTTTTCCTACCGTGAGGACACCTTGGTGAAACAGGCCTCACCTTCTAACTAAGCACAACTGTATGTTGAAAGGGTCATCCCGGAAAAGCTCTGTTTGAACGGCTCGCCTATGCTTCATCAAGACAAGACAGCCGCGTGCATGAATATGAAAATATAAAGCTATTCCGTAAACCTCCAGCTGCGGTGGCCACGCGATGAAAGGGTCACTTTATAGCAACGCAGCCGGGCACCGCGCCAGCGCTGGCTTCCAAAAGCCACTTATTTCACTCGTCTTTATTTGTTGGATGAATAAAGAAGCAATTCTCTCCTTTATTAAAGACAATTTAGCACAGAGCTCATCTCGGGGGTAATTCAATCTCCACGCTGCAGAAGAGACACAAACACAGCCGCAGAGCGCTTCACTCGTGCGAACACATACACACCGCACGGGCAATATATGCAAAGCCACACTGTCTTGCACTTGCATACACACACTTTTAGGCGCGTACTGACTGCATGTGCACACACACTCAGTGGAGGATGTGTGAAGTGAACAGAAGAGTCAGTTAATGGGACGCTAATGGAAATTATCCAGGCCTGGTTCCCACTGGCCACAGCTTAAAGAAGTGGGCCTGTTTACTACATTACCTACAACCCCCGCCCCCCGGCCCCCGGGAGAAGGCTGTATTAGCAGTCAAGGAAACGGTCATCAGCACATTCTCTCTCTGCCACCCCTCTGTTTTGATTTATCTTCTGTTTATTCTCACTTCTAATCTAGTTTGCACTTGGCTCATTTCCTTTTTCTTTGCTCCTCACGTTCCCCTCCCTCCATCTGCAGCCTGCCCTCAACGGTTACAATGATTTAAGTTGCTTTTTCTACAAAACAAACGTTTGTTGTTCTCTACACTTAATGTGGTAATGGTAATGTGATCAAAATAGCCAGGCTAATGCTACTATTCCAGTAAAGTGACAGTAATTTTACTTCCTGGAGGGACATAAGGGAAGACTCCCACACGCTGTCCTCCACACTCGCAATCAGGAAAATGTATTAATGACGTTTCGGTAGAAGGACCTTCATCAGATTATGTCACTACTTCCTCAAGGGAACAATTTTGAATCTTCTCATCTTTTAATCACATCTCAAACTTGGGCAAAAAAGCTGTTCTATAGCATCCTTTTTCTGCCCTGTTTTATCCCTGCTTCATTTTCATATGTCTCTTTTTACATTTTTAACATTTCCCATTGTTGTTTTCTTCCACTGGGTTTTTATGAGCAACGTCTTTGCATTTCGAAACAATATATGAAGTTATCACTTGTTATTAATTATTAATATTTTCACGCCAGGGTTTCTTGAGTGATATCGCAGCACTATAAGCTGCTCCTGACTTCAAACAGACTTCACTGTGAGGAAAAGAGACATCTGCTTCAACTTTCTCAAAGGAGATCAGGGTCTGTGATGTGTAACATCTGGCACCAGCACTGCCAGGGTTACACGGCTCCGACAGGCTGTAGTTCAGTGTAGATTAGTTTGTGTTGTTAACACCGATAATCATAATAAAACATGAGGCCATTAATGGAAGTTGATGAAAGTAAAATTCTTTTCTGGGCACCTTTTGTAATGATTTTTCCCTGACTGGCAGTGAGAGCTGACCGTTTGAAGTTAGATGAATTTCATGCACTTAAATCATTAAGTATTTAACAAAAATGCGGACTAAGTTCAGCCTCGTGTTCACCAAAGGTCATGCTGGTGTTTGCCTGTGTTTAAATGCGAGAAAGGCATCTCACATTTTTCCCAACAAAACTGAAATCTCGCCCTTTGGATTTGATTCTCGCGAGAAATGTGTATTTTTCCAGTTGGGATTAGCAACCTGCTGCAGTGCTGAAGAACGTTTCCCACCAGCAGATGTAAAGCTAGAACGTTGCATTCATGCAACGGTGGATTCTTTCTTCTTCAGATAAAATACATACACACCATGCAAAATGCGGCTCTTCTTTTCATGGCGGTTTCTCATTTTTGATGTTTTACTTTTGCAAAACATACATTAGCCAGGTGTCCTTTAAGACTTTGCAGCCTCCTTGTCTTCTGCTTCTTTAGATTGACACATCTTCTTAAATCATTATGCTATTTGCCAGGACCCCTGGGAGAAGGTACGAGGACCGCCTGCCCACTTATCCTTGATTAGTCAACTAAATGCCTCATCAATCCTCAATCTATTTTACAGATAGAATTTAACCTCTGCTTTAGTTTCCTTAGACAGATCAGAGGCAAAGCAATGGGCCGTGGGATCACAATTAGCGTGGAGATCGGGGATTGATTAGCTAATTATGAAAGTACGACGGCTCGTATGGAAATGCCAGTGTAGTGTTTTCATTTCTGAGTGAGCAGAAGTGTGGGAGGGGTGAGCTAGAATGTGTTTGTGTGAAAGAGAGAGAGAGGCAGTTATTTGGAGAGGAGGGGGCTTTTAAAAGTGTGTGCACAAATTATGCAGATCCATCTTTGTGTGTGTTTCTACCATTTTGGTTGCCTCAGAGGATAGATGATGACTGGTCAACTGATGTGAGAGTAGACCAGCTGTGGTCCTGTTCAGGCAGACTGCAGGTCTGATTCATTACGCATCAAAAGGTCTTTGAAATGTGGAAGAGATGCCGCGTTACCTTTTTCCTGAATGTGGAGGACTAGTTTAACCTTCAGTGTCCTCTGCTAGGGATCGATAACATGACTAATCCACGCATTGTCTCCTTAGTCTCACACAAACACACACATTTTTTTATAGTCTCTGTGCTTTCTAAAACATTTCTGTCGTAGATCTTTTTAAAGATTTGACAGAAAACATTACGCATCACACTGTATCAAGAACAAGCAACAGGTGTCCATTCTAAACAACAGCTAAAACAACCATGTATTTTGATTCAGAAGACAAATAAAAAATGACAAAATAATTTTAAAAATGATCTTAAAAACTTAGTTTTGTTGGTCAAAACATTTTGATCTAACAAAGGTTTGACTGTGATCGAAACTGTCTGTTTGAATCAGTTTGTGGTTTGGAGTGAATGTCCAGAAATGTCGAGAAAGGCAAATGAAAGTATTGGTCATCCCCCATACAGGCTTTTACAGTCTTTTATACAGATTCAAATAGAAACTTGTCTATTGTTTGTTGAAGATATAACAGCCACTGCGAAGGTATTACACAAGTTGCCCAAGTGGACCACTCGTATTTGTACCTTTGTTGACTGTTTTCAGAGAAGGAAGCTCCTGGAAGTTCGAAAATGACCACGTAGATTTAGTTTTGGGCCTGAACCCATGAGGACGCTGCCTCTGGTGAAGCAAAGTATTCCACTTAGGGGGCAAGCACAAGCTCAGATCCCTTTCTTTCAGTCCATCAACGGTCACATTTTTGTGGGCCACATCCTTCAGTGAAAGTGGATTTGGACACAGTTTCTAGTCCTGACCCAACAAGAAAAGCATCTCTGCTTGAGATGGCCGACCCACCACCTGCTTTAACATTAAGTGACATGCGTCACTGTGTAAATGGTTTTCCGTTTGTCTCCTCAGGCATGCGTATCCTCGTGAACCTGCTGCTGGACACTCTGCCCATGCTGGGCAACGTCCTCCTCCTCTGCTTCTTCGTCTTCTTCATCTTCGGCATCATCGGAGTGCAGCTGTGGGCGGGCCTGCTGAGGAACCGCTGCTACCCGGAGGAGAACTTCACACTGTGAGTCACCGCCTGCTCTGCGTGTGTGTTTGTGTGTGTGTGTGTGTGTGTGTCAGTGTGTGAACAAGAAAGCACGAGAGCGAAACCAAGTGTGAGACAATGTGATGCTCGAGGATCAGTGACGTGTTGCTCCGTCAGCTTCAAAGTTTATCTGCCTGTCTGAGTGGGTGTCATATCTGCACACTATTGTTTCCATCATGCTGCACTCTGGGGCTTTAACAGTACACAAAATTCACACTCTTTTTCGGTGCAGTGTGGAAAACCAAAATTTAGAAAATACTTTTTTTTCTTTTTTTTTAATGTAAACATTCAACCTTTGTTAATTGTCCATAATCCTTACTGTATTCTTTAAAGCACTCGAATACTGGCATATTGTTGATAAGACATACATAAACAGCAAAAATAAAAAACACAACCTGTTGATAATTCCTGAATAACTGCAGCTTGCACTCTTTTAAACAGACTTACTAAAATGCAAAAATAATAAAAAGCACTTTGACCACATGTTTAATTCTGTATTCTCTACGATCCGGTGTGGTCACATATCCACAGCGACCAGCACACCTCTAGCATTAGATATCGCTTCGAAACGGTGACCAATGTGCAGAGAAGGACTCGCTCCCAGGCCGGTTTTGTCTCGGATCGATAGTGAATGACGCGTTTAAAGTGTTTCGTTGTCCTAACGCCGCACCAGGGGATTACAGCTTCACGGACTAAGATGACTAACATGCTTTAGCTGCTCGGCGGCAACTGGTGCAGTCCCAGCACGCGTCGGGTAAAACTGGCGCTCCAGAATTCGTGTGAATGTGTGCTTGTTGATGAGGAAGTAAGTATAGATGTACATTAAGAGCACACTGGCCACAACATGTTGTACATGTTTTACGATATGTGTGTGTCTACATGGGTCTGTAACCTCTCCTCTCATTATCTGCCCTCCTGCAGTGTGATTCTAGAAGATTAATTACATCATCTACTCAATTTACTGATATTACCATAGAGGGAAATGAAGGCTCACTCTGTCTCTCTCTCTCTCTCTCTCTCTCTCTCTCTCTCTCTCTCTCTCTCTCTCTCTCTCTGTCTCTCTCTCTCTCTCTAAAGTGTTAATATAATGAGGCTGATTGCAGACCCAAATTTGCAGAAAGCAAATATCATTATCTCAGAGTCAATTTTGCCACTAATTAAAACACGACGCTCTTTTTCTTTTACCCCCCCCAACACAAACACACACACACACACACACAAACACACACACACACACTGCTAACCTCTAATCTCAACCTCTGCTAGACTTTAACATTGATGCAATAAGATACACTGACTCAAAATAAAAGAGAAAAGAAAGACAAAAGGAAGAAGGGAACAGAGGGGAAAGCAGAAATTCCTTCAGAAGAAAGGTCAGTGAACACAACTTATGAGCAGTGTTTTAGACTGGTTTAATATCGCTGTGTGTAGCAGGTTGAACACTGTAAGTTAAATTGCTCGTGCAGGCAACATAGCCCTCAGTTTCAGGCTAAATGCAATAATTTTTTCACAGTGTAGAGATACGCAAGATGTTTTATTCTCCCTTTGGAATGAGGAGGGTTTTCTCTCCGAACCTTGGAGCAAAGGTATCACACACTGGCATTTTGGAGAACAGTTTGGCACCACACATCTACTTCGTGGATTAGGTTAGTTTAGTGGTTTTGGTTAAAAATTCCTTTTTTTTTTCCCCACCGCTGCTCTCAATACCATTCCCTCATCTTCACATACATTAGCAATTAACTGTGTATGTGGCAAATCCTCCCCTGCTGGGTGCACACACACAGTCACACACATGCCCTTGTTCCCACAGTCTGCTCAAACACACAAACACGCACGGGTTGACTGTGGTTGACTTCCAAGGGTGCACATTTCTGCACACACACGATCACAGACTACCCCACTGATACACACGGCAGGGTCTGGGTTTGGGAAAAGGTCTTAGCTTTAGAATGCTAATAACGTGAACTGTTTGCACTGTACCTTTATCTCCTGCTCCCTCTAACCTTTACAGTCTACTTTTCTATATCTTTTCACTTGTCCTCCTTCCTTTTCTTTGGGGTGAAATCTTTCGGTGCGTTATTGTTGCGGTAGTATTGCATGGTATTTCCAGGATTAATGTTCTGTATCTCAGTGGCTGTGGGCTGTTTATTTTGGTGGAAGTGTCAGAACTTCAATTACTTTTCTGTCATGCCTTTTCAAAATCAGAGTAGTGCAACAGCGACTACCGATACTCTCTGCCTGTGTTCTTCAGCTGTGCAGCCATCATGCTTGTTTGTGTGTTTTAGATTGTGTACCGCATCTGTTTGCTGTCAGTCAGATGTCAATGTCCTTCAACTTCTACCCATAGAACTGTGCATCTTTTGGCGACTTCGCACAGCTGGTTTTGATTACATTCTCACACTCCATGAACCACACCACAGTTCCCATGCAACATAACCTTAAGGTTGAATGATTTATCATTTTTATGCCCAAACTGCAATTTGAACAACAATTTAACAATGACTTGGCAAGTGTTTGCAAAAGTTTCCTACAAAACTACAAAATGACGTTCTCCGAAGATCAGATAAGACATGCTTTATTGTCCCCATGGGCAAACATTACATGACATGAACCCTCATAGATACTAAGCAGCATCTTTACAATCATTCATATATTAAGTATAAAAGAAGAAAGTCAATGTTCACACATTCAACAATCAAATCAATAGGCTCCTTTGGAAAATGCATCCTCCGTATGTGATGAATTTCAGCTTTGCATGACCTGCTGTGCACTGACTAAAAGACTGTAGGTTACAATATGCTAGCTTAATTTAATTGGGATGAATTACTTGGAAGTAGAGGTGGGCGATATGGCCAGAATCTTTCATCATGATATATATAATTACATATCATGGTAATGTATCACTATACATTGTATTATTCTGTTATTATCTATTATTCTTGAAATACTGCACCATGCTTCATCACATTATAATTTTCTTCTTTTATTTGAACATCATACAAGCAAAAACGACTGCCTCACATGAGACAACGCTTGAATTTAAATACAACCACAGTATGGCCGACGCTGAAATCAAACTAGATTAGTCTTGGCTGTTGTTTTTCAAAGCTCGATGTGCATGGAGGGTCAGCCGAGCGGCAGCCCGCCCTGCAGTCACCCAGCCTTTACGCAGCCAAGCTACATGGCTACGACAGCCGAAGAGGTCTGCGTGTTTAGGAAACTGCAGCTCATGATCCGCTGAATGCTTTGTTTTACAGACCAACCACAAACAAACTCACCGTCCTTCAAATTAACATTTCACATGACTCAACACTCTGATAAACAGTAACATTAAATTCACCAAGATCAGTGCACCGTGAGTTCCATCACGGCTCCGGAGGAGGAGTGAACCACGTGAGGGCGTTTCCTTGGAAACGCAGCCATCGAGGCATTTGTCAGAAGTGGGCATTGTTTCATCTCATCTAGGTTGGGAAAAACACTAGACGCTGCTGGGTCTGAAAAGTGAAGATAACGCAGAAGTGCTTCACTAGCTACAAAAAAAGTCCATAAATTTGGTAAATTATGGTTCCATTAGATTAAAATAGACGCTAAAGCAGGTTATGCTTTAGGGACTGACAAGTCCCTACCATGGCTTGTCTTTGGTTCTCAGTCAGATCCAATCAGGACAGAGGCTCCACCCTCTCGTCCAAATACGGTCACTTCTGGCTCTGAAAAACCAAGATGGTGACGAGCGAGATTTCTGTGACTTCTTCAACATTTGCAAAAAAGCTAAAAAATCCCAGTCGGTAATGAATTATGATGACTCCTCATGTCCCCCAATAACAGCCAAGAAAAATAGTATGTCCGAATTAGGAAGATTAACAGGTGTTGTTTGTTCCCAAATATCTCTGTGATTAAGAGTACAGCTAATACCACTGTGAATACACAGAGCTCAGAGAGAAAATGGGTTCCGGTCGGCGGCGAGCGAAAGCCCGGGGAGACCAAATCCAGAGCCAAGCTTTTGATTAGGCCCGTTTGGTCGCACTGAGGAGTGGGCTGGACGCCGGCTCGCGCTGCCGAGCCCAGAGAGAAAATAATGATCTGATGAGAGTCTTTGGGGAAGGCCATCACCATGGCAACCAATTCCGAGATGAGATGGAGAGGGGATGTAATCATGGGATGTCCTGACCCACCTGAGTTAATTTCAGTCGTGTCATCCAATGTTGGTAAAACATGCACACGAGCAGATTTCTTTTAATTTTTGTTGCCACAGAGCTGATGCAAACTGTGTGTGACAGTTGTAAATCAACGTTTCCTGGAACGAGAGTGCACACCTCTGTCTGGCTTCTCTGCCGCCAGGAGTCCAACATCTCATCATGCGTGAAAAGGCTGCTGTCTGACACTGTCTGGTGGCGAACATAATCACCTCAGTATACAGAGACACGCAGCCGATGTCCGATCTGATAACGAGCTAGGCTGTGATACCTGCCGTCGCTGGATGTCGGCTCGGTCATGTGCAGGGGGAATCTCTGGGGATTAGCGGGTGGAGAGTGCAGTGGGAAGATGAGTAGAACAAGTGGGAGGACGGTCACGTTTTTTTTTTTCACTTATACTTGCTGTTCCCAGGCAGCTGAAAGATACGAACGACAGAAGTCACAGGTGATGGACAGGAAATCCTACCTGGGAACACAGGTTCACTGTAATGCACGTTCTTTCTGCAGACAAATAAAAGCAACCAGAACTTTGCTGAGCTGATGTTTGAAAAGAGAGAGCTGAGCAGGTGGGCTCAACGGGATAACAGATGAATAGAGAGGTGTTTGACTTTTTATTAATGCAAGGCCACATCAGATGCACAATCTGCTCGTTGATAAAGCAAATATTGCCTTAGAGTGGCAATTACAAATAAGGTATGACTTATCTCCCACCTGCCATGATGAGCTGAATGACTCTCAAAAAAGCAGCAATTTGGTTGTACAGGGGGATATAAAAACAAATTTGTTACTTCTTCCACCAACTAAAATCCCCTGCAAATAATAACCTCACAATCAATAGCAGCTGGTTTAAAAATTGTAAGCTTTTATTTGCTGTCCTGTGTGTGGACAATCCAGTGAAGAATATTCATAAGTGTTCACAGAAAGGAGCCAACTTTCTTGATTCTTTATCATAGAAACAATCATTCAGCATCATACAAACTAAACATATCAGCCACTTGAGATCCATAAGACACAACAGGGAGTCTCAAAAGTACGTAGCATCAGTCACATATTAGCTGCATTACTCATCATACTACCGAGAAAAATATGGCAGCGCAATGCTAATCTATAAAGAACATACATACATCACATATTTGTAATTAAGGCTTTGAGTAGAGCCAGAAACATTTTCTTCTTGCTGTTTGGCCTTGTGTTTGGTTTAGCCAGCCAGCTTATCTTAGCCAGCAAAGAAGCTGGCGAGGGTGCTCGTCATCTAACTGCAGCCTCGGGAATAAAAGACTGGAAAACAAATAAAAAAGTGATCAGACATAAAAAAAAAAAACAAAGTGCACAATTAATGAGACACTAGGCCAGACCTCAGCAGGTTTTATACATTTTGAACAGTTAATGGCACACTAAAACAAGGCTCCAGCACTTAGAGGGAGAGAAGAAGACAGCAGTGTCGTGGGCAAAAAGCTGGAAGTAGCTGGCGGGTTGAAAAGAGGAAATTAAATTGTTCGTGTTGAGGTTTGTGTAGAGAAGCTTCCGGGTCGAGCTCCCGCATCCTCTTCCTGCAGACCTGTTGAATGTGGTTTAAATATTTACATCGTTTTTGGGTAGCTTCGGGGCAGAAGCAGAAGAACTCTTATGGCTGAGGTGTCACCGGCTCCTAGTTGCTAACTTTATCCATCTGTCTGGTGGAAGCAGGGACGCTAAATGTTCTGTGAAGCCAGAACAGTTGCAGAGGTGGATGACAGTCGGTGGAAATTTACTCAAGATACTTGTGCTGTACTTGAGTACTTCCATCTTACACAGCTTTATACTTGTATACATCTCAGAGGCAAACGTTGTGTCCACAACTTTCGTCTGACAGCTTTAGTTACTTGTTACTAGTTGCTTTTCAGATTACAATTTTTCATCCTTCCTGTCAAGTGAAAACCATGTATCTCCAAATTTGTTGATTTTGAATTTTTTTGTCTGATAAGCTGCAGGATGAAGTGTTTTGTGAATTTCAAAACCTCCCCTGGATGAGCTGGAAAATGCACAAAGCTGAAAACAGGCTGTTTTTCTGAACTGAACTGAAGAGATACAAGGTTTTCAAAGGATAGTGGCACTATAAATAAATGATGATCTCATAGAACATGATGCATTGTTGTAGATTATACTGCCGAAACAGTGTACAAAGTAGTTAAAATCTGCTACACCTTAAACATCTGCAGCAGTAAAATGCAAGATACACATTAATGCAGCAGTAATATTAATCCACAATCAGCTGATTTCACAGTAAAACACTGACAGGGACCATTTTACTGCACAATGAGTACTTTTACTTGAGTGTGGTTTCAAAAACAGTCCTTTTACTTCACTGCAAGGCACTTCTTGCGTAATGCATGTTTACAGGGTCTGGTTGGTGGAGTTTTTTTTTTTTTTTTAATCTTTCGACAGAGCAAAGCTTACTTAAACAGACCGATGTGAGCAGTATCGATCTTCTCATCTAACTCTCTGCCAGAAAATGTTTTTTAATACACAGAAGATAGACATGCTTGTGGCATATTTGGGTTAAGCCCGATGAGCCAATGCAGCTGCAAGCAAGATCGGATGATGCAACTGAAGAGATTTTTCGACCAGAATCAATTGATATGATGGAAATGAGGAATGGTATGAGGGAAAAAAGACGAGGAAACAGAGGCCTGGTCAGAAATATCCAGAGCTGCGGAATAAACTTAACTGAAGCTTGTATTCAGTGCAGTACAATACAGAGAGGCCGAGTCGGTGAAAGACTTACAAAGAGTGTGACAAAGACATAGACTGAGAGGCAGGGTAGTATTCACAATGCCGCCTCTATCGAGCCTTCTCAAATACCAGGTCAGATGTAATTGCTAACCACCGTCTGCATTCATCTGTATCTCTTTCTGCGCTTTGCCCTTTAAACAGCAACCTGCTCTCCGATTAAAGTGAGAACACACACAGCTCTGCAGTTCTCTGTCTGGAGCGCCTGCTTTGCTCTTTTTGTAATGACAAGGCAAACACCTTCACAGTCTCTTTTTCTTTTTCCCTCGCGCATACTATTCTTCTTCTCCCCGTCTTTCAGTTATTGATTCAGTTTTGATTTCTTTTCCTTCCCTTTATCTCTGTTGTCTCGTGCTTCCTTCCATCCTTCCTTGCTTTTTTGCTTTCTCTCATTGCTTCCTTCCTGACTTTCTTCCCTTATTTCTCTTTATCTATACTGTATGGTGTTCATACTTTGATCTCTTCCTTTTTCACATTTATCATTCTTTCTAATATCATTCCTTCTTCCCTCTATCTTCTTCTTCTTTCCATCACTCAGTTTTCTTACTTTTTTGACGTAGTAAAGTCATGCACTGCTTTTGACCCGTTCCTCTGTCTGTCTCACAAGTCGCCTGCAAAGACATAATGTGAAGCTTGATGCTGCCTCACGTTTGTCTTATCTTTAAAGGGTATACTTTGCTTTGCACTTATGCTTTTCAGCCTGCGATTGTTAGTGGAAGAAGAAAAAAGGGTAGAAGTGAGAAACAAGTTGATGCCACATTAAATGGGTGAAATCGGTGATTGCCTTGCCAGTTCAACATAATCAGTCTGACCACAGCAAATATGTGAAGAATACAGCCAATGATGCCAGACACAGCTCAAAAACTACAGGAAATGGTCAGAGACACAATGGCAGCTGCTATCAGCTTGGTGTGTCTCCATCAGCGCCTCTCTCCTGGTGTCAATTTCTTTCAATTTGGCCATCACAACCATAATCATCACTCCCGGTGGCTGTCTCTCACTCCCTCTCTTTCTCTCCATCCTTTCATCCACTCATCTCTCTGCCTGTGGCCATTATGCTTTCAGTTCTGATCTCACGCCACACAGTGTTGGAAATAGCCGTGAAGGACAAGTGTTTTTTTTTTGTCTAAAATTCTCATAATAAGCTAGCATGATTGCACGTGCACAATTTTTTTGATGGCATGTCTGACTACTAACCTCTATTTTATTGTGGAAGTGGAAGAATATCTAGGATGGAGCGAAAATAGCTCATATGTTGGAAGTGTTTTTACTCTGGCAGCAATGGGAGGTCTTTCTTGTGTCTCAGGATTCCTGTGAATGTGTCAGGAAGGTTCTCGTAGCAACCAGGCCGAATTACATAACTTTATTTACGGCATATCTGCACTAGCCACGTTTAAAATTGATTTTCAGATTTTACTGGTTACTCATCAGGCACAGTCAGTTTACACCCGGCTTCAAATTGCACTATATTGCAGACCTTTTACGTGGCCTTTAGCGTGAGTCACTGTTTAAAGCTCGGCAAAGAAGATGCCTGGTCTTTGAGAATATCTCAACTTAAATGTTACAGTTTTCAAAATGTGCCCTCAGTTTTACTAGTGTTCCTAGACTTTCAAGTTAAAGCAAGACAAATATATACAAGACTGATATTTACATACTTTAAGTGCTGCCAACTCACGGTTGCGTGGCTCATATAGTGCAACACTGAGTCACAGAACACATCTTTACTTCATAGACTTGCTTTAATGCGATGCTTCGTGTTTAACATGTGAACTTTTTTTGTTCACATTCGCTGCTCGCTCTTTTTTTTTTACTTCAAAATGCATTTTTATTGTGGTGTTATTAAAGGGCTACACATTAATCTTAACTTTTGTACTCACCTCTTTCTCCTTTTACGCTTCCAGGGCGACGGGTATCAGTCTGCCTCGGCCCTACTACATGGCTGACGAGGACGACGAGCGACCCTTCATCTGCTCCCTGCCCGTCGACAACGGCATCATGTCCTGTTCTGACGTCCCGGCCCGCCGCGAGGGAGGCAGGGCGTGCTGCCTGGACAAAGACGACGCCCTCTACCGCCAGTCGCTGGGCCTGAGCCCCGAGCCCCTGACCAATGGGAGCGTCAGTGTAGCAGGGCTGTGTGTCAACTGGAACCGGTACTACACCCGCTGTCATACCGGGCACAGCAACCCCCACAAAGGAGCTATCAACTTTGACAACATCGCCTATGCCTGGATTGTCATCTTCCAGGTGAGAAGTCTGCTAAACTTGGTAGCATCGAGGCAGCAAGTAGACCATTTCATGGAACAAGAACCTTGCAATATATCCAGCAATCCTTTCACAGGCAGCAGCATCTCAGATGAGTAGATAAATACAAAAAGTTAATATCAAATTAGCTTTGAAAGGTATTATGAATGCAGATCAGATGTCCTCGGTTGCTTGGTGATACATGTGTGTGCAAAGAACACAAACAAAAAAGAAGCTTTTCTTTGAAACTCCCATAACTGCATTGAATAAAAGTTGTAATGAAGCTTAGTGCTGTACTGTTGGTTAAAACAAGTGTTTAACATTTTTGGGAAATGCATTTATTCACGTTCAGACACAAGTTAAAGTCAAGAGACTGGAAACACAAGGGTGGGGGTGCTACCTCTAAAGCTCACTAACACATTATATCACATTTGTTGAATCCATACATAAGACAGTTTGTGAAAACAAGAAGTCATGTGTCGGGATGTTTCTTGGCCGGGAACAGTTGCGAGGCAACCAGTGGAGACTCCAGTGAGGCAACGATCCCAGCCAAGAGTCCAATAATCTCTTTTAAAGTGGTGAATCATCATTTTTTCACCTCAGGCTATGTACAGATTACATGCAGACAGCAGGCTAGCTGTTTCTTGTCTTTATGCTAAGATAAGCTGACAGGCTGTAGCCTTGTAGTTAATGGACAGACATGAGAGTGGTTGTCTAACTGTGAGGCTGTTCCTTTAACAGGACACCTCCTGTGGATACACGTGTTGTTTATTCACCGTCGCCTTCCTCCTTCACTGTAGGTGATCACTCTCGAGGGCTGGGTGGAGATCATGTACTACGTGATGGATGCTCATTCCTTCTACAACTTCATCTACTTCATTCTACTCATTATTGTAAGTCACACTCACACACAGACGACTGGGTGATATGGTTGAAATCACATCTTGCCATCATGAGGCTCTAACAAGGATATTTTCAGACATCTGCTGGCAGAACTGGGTTCTGCTGGCACGATGTCAGACAAGGCTCCTCAGTTCAGTTCGACCCAAAATACATTATTTTGTTGGTTTTTAATTAAGACATGGCTGGAATCGTTTTTACATGATGAAACCATATCACTATATGCAAACCCGCTTAAAGGTGAAGAAAGATGATACTGAGGTCTAATACACACTAGTACATACTTACTCATACTTACTAACACACACACACACACACACACACAAACACACACACACGTGCAGTGACATTGTAGCTTCTGCAGTCATCCAGTTTACTTCTGAAATTCCTCCAAGCAGATGACTGCAATGAAATGCTGTCCCTCACTCTTTCTCTCTCTCTCTCTCTCTCTCTCTCTCTCACGTACCTATGCACACACACGTACAGAAGCGCACACACACACAGTGTCAGAGTGAAAGCTGAGCTGAAATCCCTCAAGAATCCCCCTTTTGTTCCGATAAAACACTTTTTAATTCCAATCCTTTAGCCTCTGTCTGTATATGTGCCGCAGTGGGTGTGTATGCTTTTGTGTATGAGCGTTGATGCATGTTCGCCTCACTATATTTCTCTTTTAGCCTGTCAGAGAGAGAGTGTGTGTGTGTGTGTATGTGTGAAAGTGTTATCATAATGCAGTGTGACTGCCAGTCCCAGTTACTTCCCCAACCCAGGGGCTGTCTTGTCTTTTTTATTAAACTTTTAATTGCCTGCCTTTCGATTCAGACACAAGCTCTGCCTCCCCTCTCCCCTCTTGTCTCCCTTCGTTTCTTACCCCTTCACTCCTCCCTTTACTCTCTGCATCTGTCAATCTCTGCTCCCACCATTCTTACCTTTCCCTGCCTCCTAACACTTCCTTCCCTCCCTCCTTCACCTCCTTCCTTCCTCTCGTCTCTATCACCTCCCGGCTTCCTTCATCCACTCCCCTCCTGCCTTCATTTCATCTCCCCTTTCTTGCTGAGCATCATTCATGTATCTGTCACTCTGCTCATTATTCACAGTCACGCAGGAACACACACATACTCTTGCAAACAGGCGCACACTTCCTGTTATCAATGCACAGGAAAAGGTGCCAAATGTTGGGTGAGCCCAGCGTGTTGTTAAATGAGGTTTTGACCTTACCTTTAAGCCACCTTTAACACCTACTCTCACCCAAGCAAAGAGCAGGTACCCCGCAGTTTATATCTCATATGTGTTGTATCTGCTTATGCTAAACTGCCGTGTCTGGCCCTACTGGCTCAGCAGGCATCTTAATACCATGACCCATCTCCACCAGTAGTTACCAGTTATATGAGAAAACAAATTTATTGACACACACATGGAAAAGGACACTTTTCCGCGCACTTTACCAGATTTGCCGTTGGATATTATCTCCCCACTCATCTATCCATCAAGCCCCCAAAATTGCCTCTCAACAGACGATTCATGATATAGTAGTTGCCTTTTGATGCGAAAACATCACTGAGGCGGGGTGGAGGGAGGAGGAGAGGACGGAGGGAAATTATCCTAATAAGGGTTGGTGGAGAGTGAGAGGCGGATGATGAAATTGAAGAGAAAATAGAGGGATGGAGGGGAATAGAGGAGAGAGGAAAAGCAAGGAGGAAGATGGCGAGTGAGCTTCAGAGTGAGGGTGATGAAGAGGGATGGGAAAGGGATGGATGGATCGATAAAGAGAAGAAACCGGGAGGGCGATGATCGACTGGAGTGTCGGCATGAAATCAGAGAGAGGATTGGAGGACTGGGCAGAGGAAGCGACCACATGTTGGTCTCCCTCTTTGATCTTAAATGAAATGTTATTAATTAGAGCGAATCCCTCAGCATGTCCTCCGGGCTCACATGGTTGGAGCAGGCACACTGATCACAGCATCAGGTTTAACAGAGTGTCAGACAATATGTCATTCTGTCCCGCAGCCTTCAGAATTTAAATGCTTTACTGTGCAGCACATTTCAGAAACAAAGGCCATTCTTTATATGGTGCATCAAAATATTACATAGAGGACACAGCATGAAATAATAAAATCTAAATCAAGAGGGCAGAAACCATTTTAAAGTAGATTAAAAACATTCAAACAGAAAGAAACATGCAAGTCTTTAGTCTAGATTTAAAGAGATTTAGAGAAAGAGATTCTTCCTGATCACCATCTTTAGCAACTATCAGAAATGTTTCTCTCTGTTTTCACTTTTTCTTATTAACAACTAAAACTAGAAATGCTGGACAAGTATCAGTGTCTTGACATTATTTTCGTATAAGATATAAAAATCCCTGGTCTGTAATAAAAACAGAATTCAGTCATTTACAAAGAGTTCCTGAGCCTATGCAGTAATATTCTTTATCCAATCATGTGTTCACAAAGTGGTGAACCTCCCTCCATCCTTGCTTGCAAACGACGGAGCCTTTCGTGGATAATGCTAAATGCTAATATTTAGCATTTAATGTTAAACATTTGGCCTTGTACATGTTCATGCCGCGTTAGCATTGTGATGTGGATTTGGCTGTCAGTTTTACGCAAGTAAAATATGAACCCTGATGGTGGATGTCGCGAGATGATATGTTACAGCAGCAAATCCCTCATGATTATTACTAGAATTACCTTGCAGTTGTGCACCTCCATGAACCAGTCAAGTTGCATTTCCATCCATCTGTTCAGACTCAAATATTAGATGCAGTGAAGACTTTGACGGAATGTAACTAAAGGTATTAACTGGCTATTTAGAGAGTAGAGAGGGCTGATAGTGAGCTTCATCACACGGTGCAACAGCAATCACCTGAAGCTCAACAGCAGCAGAACCAATGAGCTTGTGTTGGACTACAATGCTCCAGATATGAATGCTGCTGCAAAGACGCTACAAACTGTAAAACCTGGATGCTTCACTCACACACACCTTCATCCTGGCAGCACAGAAGATCTGTACAATCAGCAGAGTTTCCAGGTGGACATCAAAGATTAGTATTACCAGTTCAGTATCTGACCAGATGTGATATATGGTCACAGTCCCCCCTTCTGTCCCTGAGTTCTGGTGTTGAATAATGGCCAGAAAAGTGTTTCTGCAGAATATTATAATGTGACAGTGGAATTGACCTTTAACCTTTTGGATATAAAATGTCATCACTTCATCAATTTAGACATGATGAGACAAATGAGACATTTTTATGAAATTTTGTCAGTCTAGTCAGATCATCTTTGAGTCAAAGTGGACTCTTGTGTCAAATTTGAGAAAAAAATCCCTCAAGGCCTTACTGAGATATCACCTGCTGCCAGCAAAGAGGCATAAAAAGAAGTAATTTAAGCCCTTTAACTAGCTTCTCCCTACAGTTAGTATTTTATACATGTGCAGTTCAGGGACTTTTTTAGCCTCAGAAATCACATCTGCATTTAATACGTGGCATGTGTGAAACCTTTCAGTTATTAAGCAATTAACTTGAACCATCCTACAGATTCAGGATCAAAATCAATTCATTTGCTGAAATTACAACAAAAACGTCCCCTCACATCTCTCCTCCGAATATCTACTTAACCGTAAACGCCTGAACATTATCTCAACGAGGAGGCAAATCTCCACCGTTTAATGTATCTCAAGATGAATGTGTTCTAATTCATTATGCTCAAAGCTGTTGCAGTGTTGTAGCATCATGGCAGGATATGACTCCCTGCAGTTGTTTCATATCTGCCGTTTTTCCCCGCAGAGATGAGATCTCACCACCGGGCTCTTGTCGGCTTCATAAGTCTTGTCTCCCAAACAGACTTAGCGGCGGAAAGTGATCTAAGCGTCGCTGTTCACATGTTAAAAGTTCTGTTCATATCCCCACGTGTCCTCATCTCCCTGGCAGACAGATGAGGATACTTTTAATTATGCTCCCTTTAATACTGCACGACACTGAGCATGGAGAGATGGAAGAGAGCGAGCGACAGCAACCGAGACAGACAGAAGGAGAGGGAGGGGAGAGAGGGAGAGGGGTGGGGGGGTTCAAGTCGTGTGTAGATGCTTTGACAATTTCACTCGCGTAACATTCATGCAGATTAAGTGTGTTAAATTGAATTGAATTGAGAGAGAGAGGGGGGTAAGGGTTGGATGAAGAGCGAGTGATATGAGGGAGCTCGATGAAAACAGTGATGAGAGGTGGAGAGAGAGTGTGACAGATGGAGGGACAGATGAAAAAGGCGAGATAAAGATGGAGAGAGTTTGAAAGATGCTGTTTGCCGATTACCGTCGTGAAGAGCAGTTTACACCAGAGGAATTAAAGGCTTTCCATGGAAAATAACTTGGCCCTGTGGAGTTAAGGTTTAACACCTGGAAATGCCAGCCTCAACCTGTTTTGCTACAGAGCCGCACAGTGTGATAAGGCTTTTGATTTGACACTGTGTAAGCCCCTTTTAACCTCCTTTAGACGTGGTATTAACATTCAACCCATGCATGAATACCTGACCATTTATCTCATGTAATATCCCCACCTGTTGCTGTGTTTTAGATGGAAGCAAACCTACAAAACTTGTCTATGGTTTAGCTGATCTGTGACCTTTATCTTCTTTATTGCACAGCTGCACACAAAAAGACATTTGTGAGATGTCTGATTTGTGAGACAGTAGCACCCAGAGACCCCGGAAAGGAACTGTGGTACATGTTTGCTGCATTTGTAAGCCATAAGGCGAAGCTATATTGCTAAACAATCCATTATGGAGTTGAAAGGTCTGAGCTATTGTTTCCATGTGCAGTCTTTTGATTGGACTGCGGTGTCAGGGTAGAGCTGCTGCCTCACCCGCTGTTGGAGCATTTTCTTAGTCACTGTGACATGAACATATTGTGTTTTTCATTTCTTCTACACTGTCAGCATCCGCGTCTCAGAACCCAAATAATAACTATTGCACTTTACCGTAATCATGATTTGTGCTGCGCATCCTGTAGATGCAGCGTTTCACAGCAAAAAAAACACATATTGTTTCTTCCCCAGTTTGTAGGTATTGTCATTGTCCATGCAAATAGCTTAAAGCACCACTATTTTTCATTTTATCTCATTTTATCAATTTTGCTACTTATGGCCACAACATTGCCAAAATAAGCTACAAACACACAGACTTGACATGTCTTAATACCTCAATTTTTTCATTACATTTTCATCAACAACCGTACAATGCATACATCTTCATACAATCCCTTTTTCCTTTGTCAACTGTGAATGGCATTTGCACACAATTCATTTAAAAACTAAGCAAGAAACATTCATAAATAGCCACTCCGAAATATGCAAGACACCCATTCAGAAGGGGGACACTCAGGCCACCCTGGGAAAAGGTATACGTTATGTGTGGGCTACGTGATGAGCGTATACAGAAGGTGTGAAAGAGTGTGATTGGAGGGCTGAGCACCGCTGACTAATAAGCCTCATTGTATTAACAAAGCCATGACAGGGCTCCATCGTTTAATAAATATGTGTTTTTGGTGTTAGGTATAATATTCACATTAATTCTCAGTCAAACTTTAAAGCTTGTCTCCCATTCTCTCTTTTAGCCTCAAACTTTCTCACATATGCGGCACACACACAGTGCATCCATTCACTGTCATCCACACATACTCACTGCCTCTCACACACAGTCATTATGTCACTCTGCTGCAGACAGTAAAGCTACACACACACACACACACACACAGCCCCACACACTAATCTAATTGTATTTCAGCGGCTCCAGCAGAGTGTGAGTATAAATATTTGATGGGATCAGCGAGGGTGCTGAACGGGTGCTGGGACCCACTGCCTCTCTTTTGGTCTGCAAGTCCGGAGAGTTGGCATGAGAAACCAGCCAGTCTGACCACAAATCTCTGCATTGGATCGATAAAGAGCAGCTTCACACGCCGATGCACACACACACACACACACACACACACACACACACACACACACACACACACACACGTCTGCTTCCACACACTTTTTTTTATCCAGCTCTTCCACAGTATTTGTCACATGGTTCAGATGTAGAGCAGAAGGGGGTTATCAGGCTTCACAATCACTATTGATCACAGCCTGGAGACCGTTAGACTTCACCCTCCCCGCTGCTTTCTCTCTCCTCTTCTTTTTCCACATCAGATCTGCTTCTCTGGGTGACCTTGCCCTCTTTTCTTCTCTCTTTTTCGCTCTCCTTCTATATCCGTTTCACCTGCTGCCTCTTGTAAGCAGAGTGAACATCAAACATGCAGCACAGCATACCTCACAGCTCTCCGACGCACTTCTAAAAGTATTCTTTATATTCATACTATCATTAAAAGTTTAAGCAGTTGATGTGATAGAGATTGGTTGACCTTACACCTGGTTAATTTTAATTGACAATGGGCCGTAGGATCAGCTTTATGTTAAAGAAATCCTAGTGTGAGTTCAGCAGTAATAGAAAGGGACGATGAATGAGAGAGCGGAGCAAAAATAATTGATTCTTTCTTCCTCCTGTGACTTTTATCGCCTTTGAATATTGCTCTCGTATACTTAAGTCTCACAAGGCTTTCTTTTGCTAACAGCCATTTTATGGTTAATCAAGGACAACTGGGCTCAAGGCCCGGTTGCATTTGCCCATGCAGTCATCCGTTCTAACATAAGTCCTTTCCACAAGCTCAGATAACACTGGGTTGGCCCTGTGGTGGTGGGCTTTCCCTCTTGCATGGAGTGTTAGATCTTCAATCTCCCTTTAAAATGAACGCTTCGGGTTTTGCAAAAGAAACTGCAAAGACACGTGAAAGTTTTGAAACAAATGTCAATTTTTAAAGCACTGTGAAACTTTTTGGGGTGAAATTAAGTAAAAATGAAGCAGCATCAGACAGCACAGCTTGACAGCCCACACTAGAGGCATTCAGGCCTTGTATACACCATCTAAGTTAAGATCTCACCATGCTGCACAAAGGCTACGCTACCTTCCCTTACTCCCATTTGATGGCATTCAAAGACCTATTCTCACATAACTAGTTGTCCGACCTGCATGTGATGAGGAGTGAGGTCGTCTCTGGTGCTAATTAACACATGCAGGCAACTTGAATTCAAGCTGTCACAATACAATTAAGTAAAGTTAACATATTTTGCACTGTATCTCCCCCTCTAGAATTCACCATGTGTATAATTTTTTCAGCGCAGATCCCCAACCAAATTACCCCAAACGCCAAGGTCATCTTATTAAATTTCCTCTGTGTAAATCAGCATTAATTAATTATATTAGCCATTAATTAAACGATTGCTCTGGTTTTCTGTGCCTTTGTCATGGAAGCAAGGGGTGTGCCAGATATGTACCAGCTAAGTTTTTGTTAGGATTATCAGTTTTACTTATTTCTACCTCTGTTCTGAGATATGTTTTTTTTTTTTTTATGTTGGGCTAATCGCTCCAAATACTACAATACCCATGAGTCTTGGCTTCTGCTGCTATGGAGAATAAGTTAGTCAGAGGCACAAATCAAAGCTGCACCGTAATCCAAACAAGTCACTGTTGCAGTTTGGGATGAAACAAGACTGTATGGTCAGTTTAGCATAGTTTTTAGCTTCTGTCCACCGTTAGCTAACGCAACATGCCAGATGGTTTGATAGACAGAACCATCTGGGAAGTCGTCCTTGGAAACTGTTCGGGAAAGGGCAGGAACTTGCTTCGCAGCTGATTGGATGAACCATCTGTGTGTCACCATCTATTAGGGCTAACTTCTACCAATCAGATCAATGAACCAGCTGATGTTGTTCTGGGGCTCTAGCCAAAGCCAGTCGGGAGAAGAGTGAAAACATCTTTTTCGTGGAGAAAAGCCTTCAGTACCGTTCTTTGCTCTTCTTTCACTGAAGAAATACTCTCCAGTTCTGTTCGAAGTAATGCTATAGCAGCAGCTACGCTAACTCCTTTAGGAACAAAACACCTGCCGGAGCCGGCAATAGTTCCTCATAGGACGCTCATTGGTCTGAAATGGCTGTGGTTTTGCCACAAGCATATAACTTGAAGCCAGGTAAGATGGATTCTCAGCTTGCGTGATCTCAGGTAATCTCGTGAATCCAGCTGCCTTGCAAGGTAAACCATTAGCAGCTCATTTAATAAGGTGTAGGCTCTGTGATTGGATATTAAATGCACATTGGCAGCCAAAGCGGACTGATAATCTCACACTTTTATGTACATACTGTCGGTTTGTACTGTCATCTTTTTTATCAAATCACCAGATACTTTTCAACACAGTTCATCTTTTGTTCTGATGATTCAACCAGTCTGTGGAAGTACTCCAACTGTGAGTCATGTAACATCCACACTCAGAAGAAAATGAATGGGACTTTTAACTCTGAATCAGGGCTGCCCCCAAAAGCTTCCGCTACCTGCAGCTCTATACTACTGTTCTTAGCCCTGGTTACAGTGTGTTAAGTGTCACTGATAAAAGAGAAAAATCCTGGGGACCTGTGGATATATTCTGAAATCACATGAGGGTTATACTCAAAGAGACCCTTCTTTAAACAGGTGAATGTTCTTCAACTGAGAGGGTTTGCTCATTGAACGCTAACGTACTCTTAAAAGAAAATACAGAAGAAGCGGCTCAGCATCTTTATGTTTTCATTGAAAACAGAGCAGCTCTGCTTGCAACCTTATTTCATAAATGTGTTGTTTGGACTTCTTGGACAGTCTCGAGGCAGCGACAGCTAAACTCCACTGGCCTCAGGCCATCTTGTGAGTTCTTTATTCAGCGTGATTAGCTGGCAGGAACTGACCACTAATAGCTCACATTATTGCTTTAGCACTATTTCATGCTAGTGTTTGCAAATCTTTTTTTTGTATTGTTGAGTTGAACAAACTTGTCATTCGTAAAAAATTAATTTCCACATATGGCTCTCATCCTCCCAGGTGGGGTCCTTCTTCATGATCAACCTGTGTCTCGTGGTCATCGCCACTCAGTTCTCAGAGACCAAGCAGAGGGAGCACCAGCTGATGCAGGAGCAGCGAGCACAGTGTTCGTCCTCCTCCACCCTGGCCAGTGAACCCGGGGACTGCTATGAGGAACTCTTCCAGCTGGTCTGCCACATCCTCCGCAAGGCCAGGAGGCAGACTGTCGCCTTTTTCAACACCCTGCGGGGGAAACCCCGCGGTTTCCGGGGTGCCGGAAGAGGTAGAGGAGGTAGAGAGGGGAGGGAGAGGAAGACCAATGGAAAGGGAGGACGTGAGCAGAGAGCAGTGAGGAGGCATGGTGTGTAACTGTAAAAATACTCAATTGTATTTTGATGCATGCTTTATGCACTGACCCTTTGACCCCCTCCATTTGCACTATTTCAGGTGCTCCCTGTCCCCACCATAACAAACCTGACCACACCTCACCCGCCTCCCCCATGGCCCTCACCTCCTCCACCGCCACAGACGGCTGCCCTCAGTGTGCCGCAGCCCTGTCGCTCACTGATGGCGTGGGACCAGGTCGCAGTGCAAACGATGAAGCGGAGGAGGGAGCTGTGGAGGAAACGGACAGGGAGGGGGCGCATCCTGGTGGTAAAGAGAAGGGCAAAAAAGGCCAGGAGGGTGCAGGGAGATCTGGGGGCTGCAGTCCAAAGAAGCGATGCAAGGAGCTGTGGCACGACACAAGGATGAAGCTGTGGGGGATCGTGGAGAGCAAATATTTCAACCGAGGCATCATGATCGCCATCCTGATCAACACCATCAGCATGGGCATCGAGCACCACGAGCAGGTACAGACAGCTGCAACCCCCCCTGCATAACTGTCCTTATGTTCGAAATGTTTTTGGTCATTACTTCGCAATTTTTTTCTTTTTGTCTCTTTCTTTTCTGCTTCACCTGTGTCATTCTCTGTCAGTTTGCCTCTTTTACACAACTGTCTATTCATCAGTTTAAAAAAATGTTATCATTGTCCCAGAAGTGTTCACCCTCACAAAATGAGCACAAGCTGTTGTCTATAAAGACATCCACTAAGTTCTCTACACACATGACTCAAGAGCAAATCAAAAGTAGCGGATTTAAATGTTCATTTGACCATCACAGTCCTCCAGAAATGTCCAACCTACTGTCTCTTACATGTGGTTCCTTATATTATTAGTGATATATCAGGCTTTGGCTGCACAAACGTATTTAGTGGTATCAGTTCCTTGTTGGATTTGGTCTTTTCATGCATCATTTATCGATAAGAACAATACAGAATTGTAACAGGCCTTTTGTAAACATTTTAGTAGATTGGCTTATGACCACGAAACATTCACTTACAACATTTGATCAGTCATCAGTTGTGTGATTTTATTCTATCAACAACTCCTCTGGCTGCTGAGTGCAAAAAATAATGAGAACCCAATTAGAAGCGTTCTTAGCTGCTCTAGTCTTTACAAATTCAGTTGAAAGACAACAGGAACAACAATCTAACAATGCTTCGAGGGAGATTTCCTCCATTAGCGAGGATGTCGGAATTAATATATTGCAGTTTTTGTCTTGTTGTTTATGAGTGTGTGTGTGTTAAGCTTTACTTTCTTCTTAATGCAAATTTATAAATGGGGGAATCCATAGCAGTTAAAGATAAAGGATCTGCCTGTTTAGTGCTCTATAGATGGACAAACTGTGGCTACCTACCTACAGTTGTTTTACAGTGAACCTACAACCATGTGGTTTTCAGTCTCCTTTACCTGACACTAAACTCTCTATGTTCTTTCTCCTGCACATCTATCCCTCTTTCTTACACGTCTTTTCCTTCCTCTGCCTGTGTAATGTGGTTCCCCAGCCAACAGGATAGACATGACTCCACTAAGGTTAGGCAGCAGGACATTGGTAGGCCCACCAGAACATTATCGCACTTTTGGTTTGGATCACACTTGCCAAGATCTCCAAGCAGTAAAAAAAATGATGCTTCATGCTTTCTTTTAACTTAACCCCCCCCCCCACCACCACCATTTCCTGTCTCTTTCTGTTGCTCTGCTTTATACACTCTTTGTCTTTCTATCAATATTTCTCGCTCTTGCTATACAATCGCCCACTCACGCCTGCCACCGCCGCAGTGGTGGGTCGTCTCTCATCTCAGGGGCAGCTAAAAATAGAGGGAGACGGAATGAGAGAGGCAGACGGAGACTTTGCTCCTTTAATGGGGAGGAAATAGCGAGCTGGAATATCTGTCGTTCCACCGCCTGTTTAGCAAACTGGAGTCATGCCTCCCTCTGTTTGAACAGTGGCTGAATCTGTCTCATCGCTCTGATCCTCATCCTGCAGAGGGGTGCCTCCACCTGTCTCGCTACACCTTTAGGTCTATAGGTCTGATGGTGTGGGAACAACAGATAACCAGCATGGGGAAATGCAAGCCAAAAGCTTTTTTTAAGTTTCTGGGTTGTAGCAGGTAAAATTTGGACCACCAGGGACTTTGGTAGGCAACCATTCATAATTTGGAGTGAGCATATTTTCCAAAAATTGAGTGTTGAATGTGTTTTGAGATGTCTTACTCTTATAAGAGCAAAGACACATTTTATAGCAACAACAAACTTTCTCTGCTTGTACTTGTCACATGTTTAAATGTCATTATATGAAATACTGAAAACTTACATCGTAAATTGGTTGTTCAGACCATAAACTGACTGTGATTTTTTTTAGCCTTTCCAAACCCAAAAACACAAGAGCAAAAGTATAAAGAAAATATTACGTTTTCTGCTCTAACTGCTGTTTATTTGCACAAACATAAGATACAATTGTTAGCACACCATGCTTTTTAGTTAGTTAGAGGTTAGGCTAAAAGAAGAAAATCATGACTGGAGTGTAAACTGTGTAGTATTACCCCACTTTGTGGAAACCTCTCCTGGATGCTATCAGAGTTTAGGGTAATGTTAGCATCTCTGTCCTGATGTATTTGGGAAAGCTACAATGTAGCAACCCTGACCAAGCAGCCTATAGGGATTTGTTTGAACTTAAGACGATCTGATATCAGTCTTTTAGCCCAGTATCATGTTGATGTAGCCATCAAGTGTGCATTGCAGAACCCTTGTACAAGATTGGTCTTTCAAAATGAGTTGGGATCATTAAAAAAGTTGACCAGGAACAGCAATTCCAACCAACCATTGGAGCTAATGCTAATTTAATTACCCAGCCAGCTACAGCTGGTGTGTACTATGAATTTCAAGTAGTAAACCTGCCACTGTTATTGTAAACTGAAATTTGTGCCAAATACAAAGCAGGTGAAACAATGGTAGCTACGGGGGCATAGAATCACAATGCAGTCTTAGTTTAAATGATTTCCATCAGTGCCAAGTCCAACTCTTGTTCGCCACATCACAAATATAATTATCATTCTTGGGATTATCGGAGCACTCAGTCATTGTCTGAAGGGACATTAGATGCTACAGCGGCATCATGAGAGTTCTGAAAACACACAGCCATATCCCCCATCGAACAGGATGGTTTGCTCCAGTGAGGAGACACTTCAGAGAATGTAGCAGCTGTTTGGGAATTAATAATGCAGCAGTGTGATGGGCACTTTGGAGATTTGACAGAGATGGATAGAGATCAAACAACACTGTTAAATGATTGTCTCTCTCTGCCAAAATTTCAAGAGTAAAACAGGAGGAAATAACTGGATTGATATGGCAGGGGCAGCCGTGCTTTCAGTCAAGATATTCAACAACAGAAACCAAACATGTTTGGTAATAATGAGCAAAAGTAAGTCAGAGAATTCAAGATCAAAATAAAAATTGGCTTTTGGAGGACAACAAGACAAAACATAAAGTGGTTGTATGTCTTAGATGGGAAAATGAGAGCAATCCACAAGGACCTGAAATCAGCAATTACTCAAACCCTGCATCCAAAAATTATGTTGTGGAGAAATGCAACTATCCAACCCTACCTGAGGATTATTGAAGAATCCATATCCAGTGGGAAAAGCCTTAAAAAGGAAGCATTATCTGCATAAAGCATTAATTATCAAAGTTGCTGTTGAAACAAAGAACAGCTCTTATTTAAGCGATTTGATGGGAAACAAATCGTCTTCTGAACTGACACAGGGAGAGACATAAGAAGAAATTAGGCTTGTTATGATTTCTATTATCACATTATTGATATTTATGCATGATACCACAGCTGTGGCTTTGGATTGTTAGTAATCACAGGAATGTTAAATGAGATGGCTAAAACGATGTAGCCCTAACAAGGGTCCGACTTACTTTGCATCAAATGCTAACACCATTGGAGTAGTGAAAAGGTTAAAAAGACTGAGCTTGTTGCAAAAAAATTATGAAATTGTCCACAAATGAGATGATAACTCTATTACTTTAACAACAAAAAAGGTTTGTTTTCACCTTCCAAAATGACCCACAAAACCTCAACCCACAAAAATGATTCATGTTTTTCTGCTTTTTTAGCTTAAAGCTTAGGCAACCAAGGGAAAGGGTAAGGACAAAAATCACAGTCATGGTTGAAAGGAACCTTCCTGAACAGTTAATCGGACACAGTTGCAGATTACGGCTCAGGTGTGAAGTCAGACACTCCGTACACCCATCACAACCTCCAGTGTAAGTGCAACTCATGCCAGTCGTTTCGTACAATGTCATGGTGGTCAGTATGGCGAGCTTCAAATTGTTGCACATGGCACACAGTGGACTCATCATACAGAAGGTAGAAGTAGTCAGGGTACGACAGCCAATCCAGGGTACAAATTTGATAAAGGTCCTTATTATGTGATATTACTGCTGTCATAAATTGACTTTTTATCCAATTTTAAGACGTCCGTTTTCCGTTCCGTCATTGGACGGCTGCATTTCTTTTTTTTCCCAGTTTTAGTTTCGTCAGTGATACATGCTGAGCAAATAAATGCTCGGCTTGCATCGGCCCCAAACAGCATCAGCGGAAGGCTGATTTTAAAGGAGGATCTATTTCGTTGAGTGTTTTCACCGAACTTAATCAGTCCCGTTCGTCTTTGAGTGGGCGAAACCTCTGCGGACATTTCGGCTCCCGGTATAAACCTCCTGAAGGACAAACATTTATTGAATGTGGATCTTAATCGGAAGAAGCTGGCTGCAAAGCATACGGAGGGAAACTGTGCATCCGTGTGTTTTTCAAGAGCTGGATCACCTCAGCCGGGCCTGTCTGGGCCTCTTGCCGGTAAGGGTTGCCTCAGAAAACACACCCAGTTTCCAGTCCTTGAATGTGGACCACAGCATCTTATTTTATTTTATGATGGTTGTTTGCCTGATTGCTACAGCTACAGGAAACAACTAAGTCATTTCATACACTGTCAGCCGCTGGATCATCTCACTAGCCTGACTGCCTGCCACTTTCCTTCTGAAGAATGGCTACAGCATCAGCTGTCACAGACACGTCTTTGAACTTCTCATCATGGATCCTCTGCAATGAAAAACGGACCTCTTCTTTCATTCAGCCCATCTAGAACAACCAGGTTGTCTGTCACCTTTGACCTTGGCAATCATGCCACAAGAGGGGCGACACAAGTCCTGCTCTCCTGGTTGTTCCTTCAGGGCAACGGTGGTGAAATGCAACCACTTTGCTCCTCTGACTGGGATCACCAATGGCCCAGTTTCCCCATTTTCTCATGCTCTCAAGGCCAAATAAATTACAGCATCATCCAGAAGGTGCCATTCGCCAAGCTTCTCCAATTCTCCCAGTGGCAAATGTCCCAGACTATCAGCCTCAGTATCTGTCATGAGCGTTAGTCCCAGAGATAACCGGTAACTCTGCTGGTACAGCCAACTCCTCCTTTTCCATATCGATGGCCGTGGCACCACCTCCTCCAGCAGTGCTAATGCGTCATGGTTGGTGATTGTTACTCCATTATCAGATTGGTGGATCTTCATGGTGCCGTAACCTGCTGCCTTTCTGTTGGCAAAGTAGCAGGCTTCATTGAACTCTCACCAGCGTTGATTAAACAGTCAGTTAGTGCATGCAGGAACAAATGACTTCATGTCCAGACAATCAGTAAAGCTCCATTGAATCACTGGCATCAAGTCATTAACATTAATTACTGAATATTTGGCCAGGTGCTGTCTTCTATCTGGCCCTGTGTTAACCAGATCTGAGCCTTTCAGCCATCTTTTTAGCCTCCATCAATGGTTGCAAAACTTCTGTATAGCATTCTGTGTTTTTTGAATATGTGTGGGGTTTGCTAATGCTGCTCATTACTGTTTTTATTCAGTAAAGTTACCCCCACTTATGCCTTTGTACAGTCACTGATTAATTAATGTTTTCAAATGTGCTACTTGGTAGGCAGACCGTGCTGCAGCTCCTTTAAAAACCATGCCAATGCTAATTTCGTGTTAGCCAAATTACTCCTGATAGACATTTAGGGGTTATTGTTGTATGTTAAAGAGTGAGTCACCCGTAGGTGAGGCAGGTTTTTTGGGCTAACATTGCTTTTCCAAATGCTGGACTACACAGCAGCTTCGTTCACTAGTATTACCCTTTTAGAATCGAGCATTAACTGTATTTTTAGGTTTTGTTTCATATGAAGCTGCTGAGGTTGAACATGGTGCTCACTTTTCTCAGTCAACTGTGAGATCTCAGTGTGATCTCATATCCGCACTCTTCTTATTTTATTCCATACAACAGCACACCGGAAAACACAAGTCTTCAGATCTGTTCCCAGGTCTGCGGTAATGAGACTGCAGTAATGGATCTCCAGGGGCTGCCGACACTGTTTGGCTGGTCTGCAAACAGCGGTCAGCCGTCACATCGTTACCGACACTGGTGGGCACGCATCATTAGCCCGTGTTTTCACACAGCTAAACACTCATTAGTACTGACAAACACACACACACACACACATATACATGCAGCAAAACAAACAGACACACTCATGCACACAGACAGACATGTAAATGCAAAACACACATTGCTCATTGATTCTGGGGTGGTGAAATGTCAGAAGCGTCATTGCTGAAGTTACAGAGGAGCTCTGTGGAATAGTGATGTGCTGGAAATCATGATTGTGCCAAATTTAGCTCTTTGTGTGTGTGTGTGCGACTGTGTGTGTGTTCTTCCTTATATTGAGCAAAGCCAGACAGAAACAGAAAGACAGAAAGAGAGAGAGGAACTCACACAGCGTCAGAGACAGCTGAAAAGACAGACATTGATGCGCATTAACAACATGAGACTGACAGCAAGTAAAAGAAACTGAAATGTATTGTAAAGGCATACAGTGGACAGCAAAAAAATAACAAATAATAATGTCCAATCGTTCCTGCCAATCTTAACGAATTAACAAAACTGAGTGGATTTACTTTTCATATGCTAATTTTCTAATTCTCGCTGTCAGTTAGCAATCGGTTTGATGGAGTAACTTCCAGGACTGAATGGATAAACCGTATAAGATCACAGCTGCCCAACCAACCATGGGAGCAAATCTCTTTCAGTTTGTTTCTGCGGTGGGAGGAGTGAAATGTGGGACCTTTTTAATGCCAGCATTTGCAGCATCCATAATTGATGACAACATGTTTTTTGCTTTGTCTGCATGCTACCTGCTGCTGTGTTGGAAAGGAACAGACATTCAGGATGTGGACATGCAGAGCTGACAACACCTGAACAGCACACCTGCTAATTTACTGCTTTTCAGCGTATTTGTCT
Organism: Chelmon rostratus; assembly: GCF_017976325.1. Classification (NCBI taxonomy): domain Eukaryota; kingdom Metazoa; phylum Chordata; class Actinopteri; order Chaetodontiformes; family Chaetodontidae; genus Chelmon; species Chelmon rostratus. The sequence goes on along the minus strand of NC_055660.1, from coordinate 13,081,643 downwards.
GTAATCTTCTAAACCAGCTGCTGACCAGCACGGTCTCCTCGTACTCTTTACTGACATCAGTGCTTTTGTGCGTGAGTGCAATTGTGTGTAAAAGCTCTTGTCCCTCTCCTTGCCCTTTCCACCATTCAGTCCGCGGTGAGTAAAATGGCTGATATCCAGACAAGGCTATGAGGAAGCAAAGGAAAGAACTGACCAATAGATAGATGGAGAGAAGCCAAGAGCCGAACCGTGTGGAGGCTCCTTTTTCTTTTTCATTTTTTTGAAACATTCTAGTCTTACTGTGTGTGTGTGTGTGTGTGTGTGTGTGTGTGTGTGTGTGTGTGTGTGTGTGTCTATGTGTGTCTGTGTCTGTCTGTGTCTGTGTCTGTGTGTCTGTGTGTCTGTGTGTGTGTGTAGTACATGTGCACTCCAGGCGTGTGTGTGAGTGATGCTAGATGATCGCTTTATTTCCTCAAAGTATTGATTGACATTGTTATTTGTATTATATGTATGACAGAAGGGGCCGTGACGTTCCCGCAGATAATGGCCACACTCACACTTAATTTCCCTCTCTTTTGTAGTACTGCTTCTCATTTCCTCTGGTATTAGCCGGTTACTTCTTCTTTCCATTTCTCTCACCTGCATTCAGTTTTTGTTCTCTCTACCTTTAAGCATGTCAGCATCACAGCATTTTAAACGTTTGCTAACATGCTCACACTTATAGTATTTTAACATACTGTGTTAATTAACCTTTCGCAAAAATCAAACAAGGGCTTAACAGTCTCACAAGTCTCACAAGGTAGAGTTGGTAGAGTTTTTTTTTTTTTTTTTTTATTCATCCAGCAGTTTTGCTGTGAGCCTTAGAGCTGTGTGGGTACATGCTTTTGGTGCAGCTTGGAATTTTGCCCAATTTTGTGCAATGTCTCCTCTTTTTTATTTGTCAGCCGGAAGAGCTCACTAATGTTCTGGAGATCTGCAACATCGTCTTCACCAGCATGTTCTCCTTGGAGATGATCCTTAAAATCACTGCATTTGGCTCCTTCAACTACCTGAGAAACCCCTACAACGTCTTTGATGGAGTCATTGTCATCATAAGGTAATTACACGATATAGATACCCTGAATGGATAGTATTTTGGCAGCGAGAGGGGAAAACTGTAGACAAGGCTTTTGGAGGACAAAATTATAATGTTTCTGAATTATTTACTGGTGTAATTGAGGTAGCATACTGTTTTGGTCTGCCAGGATTTTCTGGAAAGAGATGCCTCTGAAATTATTCATGTCACTCTTTGTCAAATTGTCATTGGTTGAAATGTACCACCTGTATGTTTTTGGATGCCGAAGCGTCAGACAGCACCAAGCAGGCTTTTGTCTTTTGTTGTGTGCGCCTGGAGCTTCAGGTGAGTGGCTCTGCCTTTGATCTGCTAGCATTTTTTTTCCAATTCATCTGGCTGAGCGCCTTTGTCTGTGATCCCTATTATAATCCGGAGATCAAATACACATCAAAGCCACTGAAACTGAACAAGATCAAATGTGCAGGCCTGTCACAGAAGATACATGTTGATTGAACATATCTACATATGTCTTCTTATCTCTCGCCTCACGACCAATTTCCCTCTCTTCATCTATCTGAATGTCTTCAGCTATTCATACAGAGCTGCTCTGTAAAAGTGCCCCTATTCAATCTTTGCCAATGCTGAGCCGTTGCTATTTTGATGCTATTGTCATGTGCTGAGCCTTTGATAAGCACCTCCATTAGAGGACAAATTTCTTTAAAGCCAGCTTTCTACAAGGGAATGGTTCTCTGCTGATGATAAATACCTACCAGAACTCAAAGGAAAGATAAAACTTCTGTGATCCCATTTCTGTTGTTGTTCTGCAGCAGCAAACAGCAATTAGGAAAGTCATTAAGTATTTAAGCTTGATTTACAACGTCTAAATCGTAAATAACCCTATAAGTGGACACATTAATTACTGCAAGATAACCAAGAATTCCTTATGTTGCCCAAGAATTTGTGATTAATTCAGCTCGTTTCACCTTGTCAACCTCTTCTTAAATTTATTGAAAGATGAACATTAAAACTAATGACCTTCCAATATCTGACTGAATGTGTGCAATGACTGATCTGCTCTGCTGCAAACAATGAGCTTAAAAATGAAGAAAATCAGCACTTCACATTAAACAGCTAGAGTGTGATGATCACTCCCTCTTTATTGTAGGTTTAATTGTTGAACTAAGAAATCAATTATGTACTCTGACACAACGGATTACATGTTCATCAAACAGTCGGGCCCCTGCAGTAATGTCCTTGGATTTTCTGATTCTTACATTTGTCTTTCTTCAATTGAAGTTGAAGTCAGTTTAAAATTTTTCTTTCTGTTGGAGGTACTCTTTTTTTCTGCCATCCGGCAGTTGCTGCCTACAACTTTTTCTGTAGTTGTTGTTGCTGTTTTTGCTGTAAAAATAAAATGTAAACTCACTATGTATGAACACACAACATCTTGAATCACAGCGCAGTATCCCAGGTATTCTGCTCATATTGGACAAAACCGCACCCCTGGATCTGTATCTTACATCCGGTGCCAATGTGAGAAGTAGGGAGCCTTATTTGTACAGGTGTGAAGGTTTGGATGGCGGATGGGTATGTAGTTGACTTTCATGCAGGAGACTGGAGTTTGTGATGATTGAAGGATGATTTTTTTATTCATAATAGCAAAGTTCTTGTCTGGTGGTAGGTTTGGGAATCGTGACACCTTGAGAATCAAAAACCTCTTTCCTATGTCCTATGATGATGTATCACTGGCTGGTGGAGTTAAACAGGCATTTTTATGGATGTGTTTTTATGCACACATACAAATGTGGAAATGTAAATAAAAATACGTTCTTTCTCTTCCATTGCTTGGTTGCCTGTGTTTCTCTTCTCAGTGTATGTGAGATTGTCGGGCAGTCCGACGGTGGTTTGTCTGTGCTGAGGACCTTCAGACTGCTGAGGGTGCTGAAGCTTGTAAGATTCATGCCAGCCTTGAGGAGACAGCTGGTTGTCCTCATGAAGACCATGGACAATGTAGCCACCTTCTGCATGCTGCTAATGCTCTTCATCTTCATCTTCAGGTAAGGTTACACCTTTATGTGCTGTATGAGGTTATCTGTGTCTGTCGGTGTCTCACACTGGTGCAGATCATTGATGACAAGACAATCTGTCCATGGCCCCCCTGCTCCTTCTTACCTGACAACTGTACCAAGACATGGAGACCTTTTCTTTTTTTTCAGGGGGATGACTGAGAGAGAGAGAGATCATTGTTTCATCCCTCCTTTTAATGTGTGTTTGTGTGTGCTGGCTTCTGTCTTTTTTCAAGTCCTGTGCGCCTGCTTAATACCTGCCATTGAAGCGCAGAAGGGCACAGCGTTCCACTACAGCTATTAACCCTGGGCGCAAAATAACGAGCAGACACTTGAAGATCTGGTTAGAATTTAACAAGCAGACACTTAAAGAACTGAAGCAACATAACAATCAGACATTTGTAGGCTCTCGAGAACTGACACAGAAGCACTCTGAAGGCCTAAAAGGTCTTTTATCCTTTTTATCAATGGCCTCAATCCTCGCCGTCTTTGTTACCTTCCCTCTCAACTTCACTTTCCACTCAGGCCAGTTCTTGTAATTTTGCTTTGTGAGGTGATGTGAAAAGACCTGACCCTGAGTGAATCTGCATGTGAGTGTTCAGTCATATACATATACAGGGTCAAGTTGTACGTAAGTTAGAAACATTATCCATGACAATGCTGTTCTCGAGTGCTGGTTACAAAAGGCGCAATTTACAGTCTCGAATACGAATGCCATTTGACATTGTTCAAAGGCTTCTGAATACTCAGCAAGGGTATCCTGGATATCCTGGAAATTGTGTGCAATTAATTGCAAATGAAATTCCCTTTCCATTACTGTAAAATGTTCAGTGTGGTACTTTACAGTGGCAACATGGTCATTGGAGCAGATGACATCTTATGTAGCTGGGATTTAGGGTTCAGTCTCAATCAGATATTTCAATTTCTGTCCATTATCCCAGCAGCAAAGTGTTTAGTTGCAGTTACTGATAACACACAGAGCTGCATGTATAGCAGCATTTATACAAGAAGAAGTTTAGACGAAGAAAAGCCTTTATTGTCAAATTTATCTCAATGAATAGCACTTGGTTGTATTCATTGTGCCGAAAAATCTGCAAAGATCCAAATTTAATTGTCAGTGGGGTAAAGCAGATGATACAGATTTCAGTGTGTACAGGGTGTTAACATCATCAGAGGCTCTGCTGTTGTGTTGCAGTATCCTGGGGATGCACATCTTTGGCTGTAAGTTCAGTCTCAAGACTGAGACCGGTGACACAGTACCAGATAGGAAGAACTTTGACTCCCTGCTCTGGGCTATTGTCACTGTTTTCCAGGTAACCAACACGTCACTGTTTGAATAGGAATGCACGCAAACACACTAGCGCACATCTCAGCATAACTACTTATGATCTACATTTCTCTATGTATGCAGATGACTTGCAAATATTTCTTAAGATTCGATACATTTCTGCACTGATTTTTGTGGGCGGTTAACCTGTAAACCAGACCGCCTAAAACGCTAATGATCTTTTGCATATAGTTATTACATACATATTTATTTATACATATTTGATAATGCACCAATCTGTAATAATCTGTGTGCAAACTGTACAGTTTTGTATATGTATCGATATACAATGAATAGATTGTTTAAGTGGTCTTCGTGGTTACTATTAATGGCCTCTATGTGTGTTCATCTATGTAAATCTCTCAGATTCTGACGCAGGAGGACTGGAACGTTGTTTTGTACAATGGCATGGCAGCCACTTCACCACTTGCCGCTCTTTACTTCGTGGCCCTCATGACCTTTGGAAACTACGTCCTCTTCAACCTGCTGGTGGCCATCTTGGTTGAGGGCTTTCAGGCAGAGGTAAGAGCAACAGGCCTCATAGCTTCAAGATGCAGAATGTAAGCTTATTTCCATAGTCTGTATTTTAATTTAGTCTGATTGATGTGCCCGGGCAAGGTTTGTTGATCTTCATTTTTATGATCATTTTAAGAACATTAATTGGATACACCTGCATCGCAGGAATTGATATATTTCAAATTATTGCTGGCATGTTTTGCCATCTAACAGCAACCGAGGATGTGCAGCAAATCAACAAGCTCTTACCTCACAATTATTCAATAATTTACTCCAGACAAGTGCAGAATTTCTAATGCTGTGGTAATTCATTGTTATTTACCAAACCGTGGCCTGTAAATTGACAGTGTCGAAGGATTCTTACAGTGGCCTGTGATTTACATAAACTTTCAAACTTTGACAGTTCTTGTTCTATGTTTAGCTTGTCTCCATCCATCCATCCTTTCACTCTGCGCACAGTGTCCTCTGCTATGGACAGCCGACATCCATCTGTCTGTGTTTCTCAAAGACTGAAGACTTTAACCTTTGGCAGTGACCTTCACAGCGAAAATAAGCCCAAGCTCCTGTGTCATGCTGATTTTCATAATCACAGAACCAAGCCCACTGACATGGATAGAGTTACTAATAAAGAAACACTCCCATCTGCTCAAATACAACAAATGCTTACAAACAAACCTCAAGACACTCATGTGTTCTTTCAATCACATTCATGTCATTATCCTTCAGTGTTAAGTATGGTCTTGTATGGGTGGGGAGTTTTTTTGAGGGGCACAATAGAGAAGTGAGTTATAAAATAGTGTTTTTTTTAAGTGTGCTTCTGCCCTCTTACACACATAAAGACACGTTATGGAGCTAGATTGTAATGATAATTGAAGCTGAATTTGTCATTTCAAGGACACAGTTAAACAAGAGGCATATTTCCCAATCAGAGAAAAATGGAACAGTCAGTACATCAATCATATTTACAGTGATCTCATTGATAGATGGATAGATTGTGCCAGAGAGAGATTTGTTTTCACAGCCGTGAGTCATGCTAAATTGCACCCCTTGTTCTCAGGGTCATAACTCAGTCAGCGCAGAATGCCCTGACATCACACACATAAATATATGTGAAGGTGCCTCCGCACACAGTACATCAAGGATGAACGTTCATAAATTCACTACAAAAGATGTTCCTTTTAACTTCAGATTTTGGCTCACGTTCAGCAAATTTTGACATTTTCTTCAGTATCAAAAGTAATCCAGGTGATTGTTGAGTAGTCAGTTTATCGTGGGAGATGTATTTTTTTCACCCAGTAGCAATGATCAGTTCTCATCACAAAGGTCTCAAATAGAACCAGTGAAAGGTTAACTTGTGTAGGCAGGAACAGCCGAGGGGTAGGTGCAATGGCAGGGTCCTCTATCGGCTCTGAGAGGCTGCCTGCAAATAAGATGATATGATCTTACTAAACTCTCAGCAAGCTTGTCTGAGCTTTGACTGCAGTAACAACGCAGCTACATTCTTGCAGGGATAGCTGGTGACGTGTTTCCACGCTGCTGCTAGCCGAGCGCTGGGACGTGCAGCCGTGTTTCTTTCCGCCTCTTGCGCTTGCTGTACGTCTGCTGCTTTAGCGCTGCAAAATTTCACATACCAACTATAACTTGTCCACAACAAAAACCTTTTTGTAGTCAACTATTCTGTTAGACCCCCAGTTCACTGTTTATGGTAAATACTTGCTATGTGGTAAAGCCTCCTTCCCACTTTTCAGATTTTTTTTCCATGTATACTAGCGCTACGTCTTATTCTTAAAAAAAAAATTAGCATGTCAAGCTTGTATTGATTGTGCCATAAACTTGTAAATACTATAAAAGGGGGAAAGCCGGGGAAAAAGCTTCAAAGGGTATAAAATGAAATTTATACTGTAGAAATCCTAATTACAATATTGGTCACAATTGGAATTAATCAGTAGCAGTATCACCAGTCAAAACATAATCATGGTGTATTGAACAGAACCGTATAATTTCTGAAGCCATCCATCTCAGCGGAAAGCACTGCAAAATACTGCTGTCAATCTGCCATCAGCTGTCAAAGTCCCAGATGTATCATTGGAAAATTGTAGTGCGGTTGGGTAATCCAGTCGAGTTTTCATACGCGGATCAAAGCATTACCGTATTCACGGCGTGCAGCTATGATCCGTGAGTTGAAGGGGACACGCTGACACAAATCGCAAGGCTTGTGATTGATCGTTTTGAAATGCCAAAACAAAACGCAGCCATTAGTCTTTCTGTGTGTCTTTACCTTTCACCAAACCTGTGAGGTTACTGGAGCAGTGTATCAGTAGTTTGAGGGTTTTCCTGATTTAATCTTAAGATATAACACAGATCTGACTCACCTTGATAACCTCAGATATGTGTGTCTGCAGTGAGACAGCAGTCTGTTGCTTTGACTGATGTTATACAGGAGATCAGAGGTCCTAAATCAAAACGTGTTAGAGTATGCTTTGAGAGTCCTCTGTAGCATACGCCCTGTGTAATACCCCGTCTCTTTTTCTCTTTGCCTCCTCTGTCTGTCTCTCACCCCCTTTTTGTCTCCAGGGTGACGCCAATCGTTCTTACTCGGATGACGACCGCTCCTCTTCCAACTTTGACGAGAGCGAGAAACACGACTCCATAAAGTTATCTGGTGAGCTGTTTCCCCACAGTGTACTTTTATTTGAGTTTTATCCATCAGCAGCTTGAATTATTTTAAATTATTAACCCATCTACCATAGGTTGTGACCAAAGACAGCTAATGCATCTCTCACATCATAAAAAGTTGGGGCCATGGTGGCAGCAGGCTAACTGAGGTAGTTTTTCTGCTCCTCCTGGGGGATGCCCGGGCATTCCCAAGCCAGATAAGATTTATAATCTCACCAGTGTGTTCTGGATTTACCCCGGGGGTCTACTCCCAGTTGGATGTGCCTGGAAAACCTCCAAAGGGAGGTGCCCGGGAGGCATCCTGATCAGATGCCCGAACCACCTCAGCTGGCTCGGCTCCACGTGACGGAGCAGCAGCTCCACTCCGAGCTCCCGCGGGATGTCTCAGCTCTTTACCCTATCTGTAAGGCTAAGCCCAGCCACCTGACCAGCTGCTTATATCTACAATCTCATTCTTTCAGTCACTGCCCAAAGCTCATGACCAGAGGTGGGGGTGGAAACGTAGATCGACTGGTAAATTGAAAGCTTTGCTCGCTCTTCACCACAACGGTCTGGTGCAACGTCCGCGTCACTCCACCTGTTGATCTTATTTAGAGTTCTCTCCCAAAATGAAATATGAATATGTCACTGTCATGTTTTTTCATTATTCATTATTTCATTTCATTAACCAAATGTGGAAGTTAAGCGCATTTAAAGCACAGTTTGCAAATGTATAATTGCTTAGGGTGCATTATTTGCAACGCGGTTCTAGTTTAAACCAGTGGTTTTAAGATTTTAACATACTAAATCCTCTCTCACATTCAAGCCAGCTATCTTTGTTTTCCGGTGAGGCTTATTCGAGAAGCTAGATGTGCTCAACCCGAAAACCAAAAGGAAGACAGAACTATGCGCCGAAGGCTTGCAAACTTGCTAAAACTCGGAGAATAGCCAGCAGTCTTGAAATATGAATGAGCTCGATCTTTATCCAGAGCTCACAATGAGACATACAGATATTCTCCACAGACCCAGTAAACAATGCGGTTCAGAGAGGATTAAACATGAGTTCAGAAAAGGGGGGAATCACTTCAATACAGTATGAGTGGGCTACTGCTGCAGAGGAGATGTGATCTCTGCAGTGCAGCGTCAGCAAAAGATGGAGATACAACAAGGTGTTTTACTGTCCGTCCACTCACACCGCACAGAGGTATTACCTTTGGTTGTTCGGCTTTTCCTTTTTTTGTGTGGGTTGAGGGTTTTTATTCTCAACTTCTCTCTGAATTTTCTCTCCCTTTTTGTCTTAAGAAGCTTAAGAAGTAAACCAAAGATTATATGTTTTTTTTCCTGTGTAGTTCCACATGAAAACTATCTTTAGCTTTCTTTATTTGGCATCATTATCCCAACCATTTCCAGGAGTTTTATTTTTGAGAAATTAAAAAGAATAAAGTGAGAACAAAGCAGAATTCTATGTCTCAGAATTAGCTTCCTTTTACTGATTTACCTTTTTCCACTGACGGGAGCCTTAAAAGACCAGAATGCAAAGTTTGCAAGTTTTTCAGCCCACAACCAGTCTAATAGCTGTCTCAAAATGTCTAAAGTTCTATTTAGTGTTATAAGATATTGCTACAATGTCTCTCCGCGCCTACAAGTATAACCCACAGCAGATTGACGCCTGTTACCACGGAAAATGCAAATGGTATTATGCAAAATGTAGGAAATCGCTAGATGAAATTGCGATAGACAAGACAGCTGGATAAAAACAGGTTGAGCTAAACAGAGTTAAAATCTTACTGCAAGATAACTTCATGAGTTAACTAAAATTTTAGACTGAAGAAACAGTGTAAAACCAAAATACATTATTTCTTTAATATGCAACAAATGGTGAGTAGGGGAGTGGGAGATGTGCGTGGATGGCACATTAACTAACAAAAAAGGACTCTTTTTACTGCTCTCTCTCGACTACCTCTAGACCCAAGGATCTGCACGCTGACACCCAACGGCCACCTGGAGCTGGGTGGTCTTTCAGGGTCCAGAGGATCCTACTCCTCAGAGAGGCGTAGCTTCACCATCGAGTCCAGGAAGAGCAGTGTGATGAGCCTGGGCAAGAGCAGCCTGGAGAGACGCTCCCTCTCCCTGGTACGCAGTTGTACTCATGCACGGACATTCATCCAAATGCATTTGTAGACATATCAGTCAACATTAAAGAAAAGGGCCAGACTGATGTCAGCCTGTTCTCTCCAAATGATATATGCATCACTGGCATTCATTTCCATTAGATTTAGTCTGTGTGTTTGCCAAAAAATCCAGCTTCAGATGAGACGGTGAACAGAAGCAAACACAGATTTGGTGAAATTGATTCCAGAATTTGGTGTCTTCTTAGTTAAAATGTTTGCTGTTATAGTTGACTGACTCATAAGCTTGCAACCAAGAGCAGCATTAGCATTTAACCATAATAAAACTAAACCAATTAAAACATGAAAATGTCATAGCTCTTAGTGCTCATAATTATATACCAGCTGCTGCCTGTAATGGAGAAAAAAATGCATTGATCAGTCTAAAAGTTTAGTTTCAGTGAAAAGCTTCACTTTTACCAAAGGTTTAGCATGGCAGAATGACGCAGATTGTCTCTGAGCCAAAACCTTTTGAGAGCGAAAGAGTTCTACAAGGTTTGGCTCCGCATCCAGTTGCCATGGCAACTTGTATTAGTTGACTGTTCCCCTCTTCTATTGAATCGCGGAGAAACGGAGAGAAGTAGAGAGGCGAAAACAGAACAGAGAGATGGTGACGGAGAGAGACCGGAAGGGTGATGCGGTGACAGGAAGATGGAGGGGAGTGGAGACTACAGAGATGATAAGGTGTAGTTTAGCAACGCTCTTATCTCAGAGGTTATGATGTTAAACACAGTGGGTGTGGAAGATCCACTCCACTGTGAAGTCTCCTCCTCTTCTCTCGCCGCTCTCCATCTTAGTTGGTATCAGAAGGCAGCAGTTACTCCGCTTGGAGCAAAAGCAACACAATAATAAGCAGAGAAGAAGGATGCTTATGAATACTTTCAGTGTTACTTTCTTTGCCGAAGTTTTATCAGCGGCTCCAGCGGCATTTGATGAACTCACACTTTGAGTCAGAGCTGTGAGTCAGGTCCTTCAGTTTTGTTCGTTTCACTGTCTGATGTATCAGACGCTGCTGATTGGACTGATTGGATGAAACTCAGGACCAGTGATGCATTGTGTTGCAGCACAATCAAGTCACAATCAGCCTAATGGGTGCGCTGCTTTGTTGTGGCTATTTGTCTCTGTGTCCCTGACATCTTGTTGATGATGCGTAAAGAACTGGGGAAAAAGTGCACAGTATACAGTATGCATTTCGTGACTTTCTTGCATAAACATACAGTATATTGCTCTCACTATCATAGTAAGAACTGACCACATAACCTGGATCAGTGGAATTTGTTTTCAGTCCAACAGTTAGCCTCAGCAAAAATGTCCAGTACCCAAACAGAAATCAATAACGCAATAAACAGTATTCACTGACTGGAAATAAAAGCTGCACGCTTAGTAATACATTGCACCGGCGCAGAGGTGTATAATATATCTGGAGATAAAGTGTTGGTTTGCTGGTTTGATGTAATGATAATGTGATTCGATATAGCCACTGACATTGAGTTACATTTTACATAAGAGAAAGTTGCTGTAGTTAGGGCACGTTTGGCAGCAAAGAATGAGCTACATAATATGCAGCGCATTAGTATCAGCTGTTGCCAGTGTTTATGCCGCATAGTGTGGAACAAATTGTCTTGACAGTAATGTTAAATGTCTAAAACACACACACACACACACACACACACACACACACTCTCTCTGAATGTTACTCGTGAGCAATCCTCACTGCAGCTCTGTGTGGACTGGAGTGTTATTTAACAGCTCGTGTGCACGCTTCACTACAGTTTCCGTCGAGGTGAATGCATAGATTCTTTGGTGCATGGCGTCGGCTCACGCTGTGACTGGTGACATGTACGTTTCCAAGGGTAAAACGTATAATTAGGTCTATCATGCTGAGAGGATTAGACATGCGGAAACAAACAGAGCCGGTTATGTTCCTCTAAGTGGAACTGGCACTCAGGGGTTTGCATATTAAACTTGATGACGGCCTTCTGAGTGCTCTGCATTCTCATTTGAAATGGCCAGTTTACATTTCATTTGTTCAGTCATTTACTTATTTATTGACATTTGATAGACCTGCAGTAGCAGCATGCTCTTTTCCACTTATCCCTGTAGCTCCATATGGTGCCCTGTGCATCCACCCAGCCGCTAAGCAGCTCCACTGGAGCAGGAGGGAGATGCTTGCTTCAGAGCATTTCTAGTTAGATAGGCACATATATTGAAATGCATCTAAGTAAATTCAATGCACTTTATAGGATAATCATATTGTTTTTCAAGGAAATATAATCATATTGTTTTTCTAGTTTGGCCACCATTTTTATTAGTTATGATAACTTTGCACTCACCAGGTTAATTACTGAGATTTGGGAACATGTCTGATGGGGCAAAAGACACTTTGGCCACATCCAAGTATAAACTGCTTTCTTTTGAGGTAGATCCCAAAGTGAGTGCAGTACTCTCTCGTGTCAATGGAAAAGTATGCTGGTGCATCTGTATTATTGTTGATCAAAGCTGAAGTTCTATCAACTATGTTGAATGTTTACAGTGTGGGTGTGGATTATACTGTTCGTCTTTATTTAATCCTTCACATCAGTTTGTTTAATCTGGGACTTTATTTACATCCTGTTTTACACTCCTGTCCAACCAGAATTATTCTTCGAATGACATTGTTATGTTGTAAATATGCCAGATGTAGCCAAATGTTCAGTCCCTGGTTAATGTCTAAGAAATAAAAAAAAAAAAATCAAAAGGAAGACAACATTAAAGCTTACACTGCAAGATGCAAAGTATATTGAGCCAGATAAAAACTAGTGCATTCATGCCTGCAGAACCTGTCACAACACCTTCTTTCTTTGCGCTTTGACATACGTGTTTAAAGCACACATGAATAACTGGTCTTTGGTCTTTGTGTTTGGATAGCTTTGGATTTACTGGATGCAAACTGCTGATAAATACTGTGAACTGCTGTGTGTCTTTTCTAGCGTCATGGTCGCAGTCCCAACTACCACAACTGGGGGCGCCCTTTCCATCCACAGTCTGCTTGGAGCCGCAGGTAGACGACGATTGCCTTAATGAATTCTTAATACCTTTGTTACGCCTTTGTTACCAACATGGAAACATCAAACCTTTACTGTTATTTATGTTATCTATTATTAACTTCATGACTAAACTAATAGTTTCGATTACATGTTACTGATACTTTATAAATTGTTCTTCAGGTCCAGCTCAAACAGCTTGGGCCGGAGGAGCTACGGGTTTGGTGGGGCTCCTCTGGTGGGAGGCAGCCTCCGTGTACACAGCACCCGCTCCCCCCACTCCTACAGCTATACTGCCGAGCAGGAGTCCCTTCTCTCCCACCCATCCCACTCCCAACATCCTCTACCCCCTCATCATCCACCTCCACCCCCGTTGTTCCTCTCCAGACACTTCGCTGCGAGGAGGGATCGACGCGCTCTTTCCCTGGAGCTCCCAGAGCTGCTTCGGGCAGGCGGACAGCCCCCGGGCCTTGCCCCTGTCCACCCAGAGCCCGGGAGGAGGAGTGGGTCTGGGGCAGGGGGATCCATCACTGGGGGGTCTGGGGCTGGTAGTGTTTTAGGAGCGGACCACCGGGACTGTAACGGCAAGACGCCGGGTCCCCACACTCAGCTGATGGCTGAGGTTTTCCCTCAAGTCAATGCACGCAAGGAAAGAGCAGACCTCGATGAAGAGACAGATTATGTGAGTCATCTCAGGCACAAACGCCATAAGAGCAACAAATAAATGAATGATTATCATCTCTTAAGAGGACGTGGCGGCACTTTGTTCTGTTAACTGTATAGAGACAAGGTGCTAAACCAGACACTTCAGCTTTAGGAGAGATGCTAAAAAAGCAGTTGTGCCTCTTTTTATTGTTGTTGTTTAGGTTTCAGTGTGAGAGAGGAGCTTTATGACTCTACTCAGGGATGCTGCTAGCAGTGGATGAAAGCGGAATTCTTTATTGGTTCCTAGATAAGCCAAAGTAATACTGAAAAAAACATAAACATTAATCATTGTGGGAGTCAGTGTAGAAACGAGGCAGCACTATTGGTTTCTTTAAACTCTGCAGTGACTTGGCAGTCACTTCATGAAATTTCCAAGCATGCTAGAGCTCCATCTGGGTGAACATATTCAATCATTATTATAGTATTTACATTATGGAGAGAACAGGGATCAGATTGAGAGTAATCTGAAGAAAAGATAAATGTTGTGCATACTTCAGTACTGCAGTGTTGATCCAGGTGGCACTTTTAGGAAAAAGTCTGATAATGCTAATGCTCAGGGCTAATAATTCTCTAACAGGCTGGAATACAGAAATCTAAAACACAGAAGTGATAATGTATGTCACTGATACGCTCCTCCAGAGTTTGTGTTTCCGCATCCAGAAGATGATGGAGGTGTACAAGCCAGACTGGTGCGAGACCAGAGAGGAGTGGTCCGTCTACCTGTTCTCCCCTCAGAACAAGTGAGTTGACAGCTTCAGTAAAAGCTACTGAAAATTACCACTGAAAAATAAAGAGAACGTCCTCCCTGGAACATCGGGTTGGGGGAATGCGGTACACATTACCTGGGGTAGAGAGTCCCTAGTGGGGGCACTCATGCAGAAGACCATTCACTTATGATGTAGCTTTCCTTAATGAAAGAGTCCATTTTTCATATCCATATCTCTTTGTTTTCATTGGCTTTTAACTCGTGACCTCTCTCAGTATCATCTCAAAATTAGCTTGTACGAATGTAGGAATGCTGTGACTGATGAAAGTAAGTCCTGTTTTCTTGAAGTGCCTGTGTCACAATCTCCTCTACTTACAGGGTCATGTTTATGTGGTCGAAGTTAGATGACATTGATACTTTGGTCGTCAGGTCAATTTTATTTATAAAGCTCAATGTCACAAATTTGCCTTGAGGGGCTTCACAATCTGTGCAGCATATGACAGCCTCTATCCTTAGACGCTCGATACGGATAAGGAAACACTAACCTTTTAACTTTCACAGGGAGGAAAAAATGGAAGAAACCTCAAGTAGAGCAACAGAGGAGGGATCCCTCTCCCAGGAAAGACAGACGTGCAATAGATGCCGTGTGCACAGAATAGACCAGCATTGTAAAATAACACTATGCACAATCATGATGACAAATTATAGATAGAAGAGATCAACTTCCAAGTGCTGCCACTTGACCTCCTCTCCATCATGGAGACCTGGGGAGAGGACAGACGACACAAACACACAAAGCTCAATCACACCATTCACACAGATAGAAGAAACTATAGTGCAGAGAGAGAGGAGAAGAGGCTGACTCTCCTGGACGACGAAGATCCAGATCCAAAACATCTGCAATGAGGCACCGGAGCCTGAGAACGTTCAAGACATTATGCAGCAGTTTGAAAGCAAACCAAAAGTACAGGAGACAGCCCCAGTGTGAAACATTTAAAGGCCCTGATTTTGATTATTTCACATAAGAGACTTTTATATTTCTTTTTCTTGATGTCATGTACTCCAGTGCACTAATCATGATTTAGAAACGCCTACATCTAATGAAATCTGATGAAACCACATCAACACAGTCCAGATGAAGCAGATGGGTTGAGTTTTTGGGTGTGAGGCTCACAAAATAATACCGGTTTTGTGCTTATTTAGTCATGAGTTTGTCATGAGTTTGTCTATTTGTCAGCCAAGTCTTTGGGGGCTTTAATACAGAGATGCTGATGCCCTCATGAGCGCAGACTCTCCAACAAACGACTGTCATGTAAAATCCACTGACCTTTGATTAAAACCGTGGTCCACTTGAAAACGGCGAAGACCTGCAACAGAGGTTCAGCGAGGAAACAAAGCGAGCGGCATCCCTCTGGATGTGTCAGCGCTTGTGATAGTTTGCAAAGTTGACAAGCGAGACCAATTGCCCGAACGTTAGCGGACGTTACCAGCTCTGTCCTGATACTGCGGAAGAACTCTGTTCACACAGAGAAAACTGCTGTCTTCTGGTTTCTCAAATGGCTTCTTAAAGTGATGTCGCTGCCTGCTTCCTCCAAAGCATTTTTTTCCCCCTTTTGACAGCGTTATTGACTCTGGGCTCCAAGTCGTGTGTGTGTGTGTCTGTGTTTGTCTGCGTTATTATGTTTTCTCCCAGCCGTCAATGCATCGCTAGTAGAAACGCCCCTGAAAGCAACATGAAAGAAGAATCACTCGGTCATCCACTCGCTCACTCACCCTATTCCCTGCGTGCTGATAGCCACTTAAGGGAAGCCAGAACCCGGGGCTGTGTTTTGGCATGCTGGCAGGTGCCATCTGTCAAGCGAGGTCTGTGTGTGTTGGCGGCGTGTGTGCTAGCGTTAGGCCGTATCTCTGCTAGCGTTCATGCATGTGTTTGTGGATGACTTTGCATATGTGCATGTGGGAGCGTGTGAGCATATGCACCCCTATGCCTTGTTTATGCCTCAGTGTACTATGTATGCTTGAGTGTGTGTGTATGTGTGTGCAAGCATATGTGTGCGTGCTCTAGCCAGTGCACCTAAGAAGAGTTACAGCCAAGGAAGCAGTCAAACAAACAAAAGGAGGAACAAGCCAACAGCAGAAGTTGTGTCTCAAGAGGGATAAGTGCCTACGCCAGCGATGCCGCTCGTCGCGATCGATATCAGGGGACAGGGTTGCCAGATTTGAATCAATAGATAAAGGGACATGGTTGCCAGGTCTGGAGGAAAAGCAGTCAGATTAGAACATCGATTTCCTCACTCAGAGAGCAGGTGCTGCTGCAGTAGGTATATTCTGATCCCTTTATAGCTGGCAGATGAGCTGAGGTGGTTGAGGGCTTCGCTCAGGAGGTGCTTACCGCCTTTACTGGCTGAGGAGCTGGCGACAGCACTGCAGGTGTCTGCAGGTGTTAAAGTCCCTGCACCAGTGGTTCTTGTAAATACCATATGTACAACTGGTGGAGTAATTGTGACAGAATATTTAACATTTCACAAAAAAAAGTTCAGGGAAAAGTCCAAAAAAGTCATATAAATTCATATAATTGAACTTTTTTTTCTGTAAAAGCAAAGCACAGCATGTAAGCAGGGAATACAATGGCTGACAAGATGTTTGTTTATTTGATAAAGGTTTATCTTCTCATCCTGTGGGGTTAAAGATGTTGGGAGCAAAAGTAAAAGGATTACAGCCTGTCTGTTAGACATGATGGAGTTGCTTGTGCTGTTGGTTCATTTAATCGTACAAAGCTCTCAACAGATGAATCACTGCGGAATAACAGATCTCAGCACTTCCTCTCATCCGCAGGACTCATGTGCTTTTTGGGTGTCAGAAAGACACTTTTCCTGAAGGAAAATCTTTGCTGTTTTAATGCAGTTACGCATGAACGCATATCCTTTAGAGCAATACTTGTATCCTCCTCATATCCTCGTCCTTGTACCCTTCTCTGTCAGATTCAGGCTCCTCTGCCAGTCCATCATCGCCCATAAGCTCTTTGACTACGTTGTCCTGGCCTTCATCTTTCTCAACTGCATCACGGTGGCTCTGGAGAGGCCGAAGATACTGCAAGGCAGTCTGGTAACAACCATCCCTTATCATTGTCTGGCCGCTGAGCGCTTACACTGTATAATGTATTTATCTTGAGCCTCTCAGCCTCTAAGCCCGTATGTGTTTTGAAGTTTTACTTTATTGACAAAATTGACAGATTCTGAAATTCTAGACCAAAATCTTGATTCTGGACTTCCTGTTTTTATTTCCCATCACATTATTTATTATTTCTACCTCGTTTAAGTACAAACTTGATATGAGAACAGGCCCAATATATATGATATGGTTGTAATAATTACCATTTTTTAATGTTGTAAACGACCTGTTGCTCATTTAGAAAGAAATAATTATACAAATGATTAATAAAGCAGCAGTTATTTAGATAAATTGAATTAATCTACTTTAGAATGCCACTTTGCCTTCTTTGCTCCAAGCGCTCGTCTGGCATCAAGCCACTTTCCTGCAATCAAGCTGCAGCAAAACACTGAATGGAAGGCACTTTACAAAAAGATCTGAGGCGTTCAAATTAACACATATCAGCTTCTTGAAATTTGGCATTTAAATTAGCCAAATAAGGTGTAATTTTAATTTAATAGCAAAAACACAGACAAATAAAATCAGTGAACTTTGTTTCCAAGCTGTTTCTGCCCGTTCTTTCTCTCTCGTCTTCTTTTCCTCTTCCCCTCCTCCTTTAAACTTTCTCTCTCTGTTTTCCCCTCTCTCCTTTTCTTACAGGAAAGGGTGTTTCTCACAATTTCCAACTACATCTTTACCGCCATCTTTGTTGCGGAGATGACCGTCAAGGTACAACAGCTTCCCCCTTCTCCTCCTTTCTTCTGTTGCTCTCTTCCGCTTTCATCGGTCTCGTTTCTTCACCTCTTCCTCATCAGTCTCCTCTCTTCATTTCCCCTCCGTTGTTCTTTTCCTCTCACCCCTCCTGAATGGACTTTATCTACCTCATCGTGAGTAGACCACATCTCATCTTCCCCTCTGCTCTGTGCCTCGCATCTTCATTTTTCTCATGTCTTCACCTCCTCTTCCTGCTCCTGTCCATTTCCTCCTCCCTCATATCTGATTTCCTCTTCATTCTCCCTTTTATCCATCCATCTTTTCCCCTACTTTCTTCTTCTCCCCTTCTTTCCTCTCTCCTCTTTTCATCTCCATCTTATTCCCTCCTCCCATCCTTTTTTTAATCCCTCCATCTCCTCATTTCTTGAAACTCTGCAACTTGCAGTTTAATCAGTTGCATATGTCCCATTGGCGATGGACAGCTGGATAATGCAGTTAATTAGAAGGCTATCTCTCTTCAGCTGGCCTTTAGCTGCTCCTGGACTTCCCATCGATTAACACACGCACACACGTGCACACACACACACACACACACACACTTTTTAATCCACTAATCTGCTGTCCAGAAGACAAGGCATCATCCATTATTAAGGGCTTTGTGTCTCCAGGCGTTTTCTGCATTGGTAGAAACCCTATAGTGATTTATTTATGACCAGGAATAATGAAGATAATGACGGCATGTGTAGCACAATGAAATGTAGATCATCTGAGTGCTGTGGTAGTACAGAGCTCACATATATGCACATATATGCATTTGGCCCCAGGTTGAACCTGGCTTGGTTCGTTATTCATACTCTGCTGTGTCTTCATCTCCCTCTCTGCATCTTTATTTACTCCTTCGATCAGACTTCAGATCACTCACATTCTCATTTGCTTTATCTCCTCCGCGCCGCTCATTTGATTCATTTCAAATGCATCTGTCTTATCGTTCTCTCTGCTCTTTTGTCCCTCCATTTGTAATTTAATCAGTCGAGCTCCGTTGTTATCTGTGCCCTGCCTCATTTGCACACAAAATCCTGGTCCCGGCACTCTTCTGATGCTCGTTTTTCTTATCTCAAACAGTGTATCAGTTTCTGTACTGTCGCACTAACTTCCACTCACTGTGGAATCCAGTGTGGGACTGTTGCACTCGCTCAATAGTGAACTATTTGTCCTGTCGATGGACTTTCACACAGTCAGGGGACTAATCCTCTGCATGTATTTGCCCATGAGCTTTATCTCAGCTGCAGTTGTGTGTGTTGTCAAAACGCCAACACACACACACACACACACACTCATATGTCTTAATATACTTGTGATCAAAACATAGATATTAACTTTACCAAGACGGCTCAAAAGACCTTATTTACAAATGCTGTTCTCAGTGACGAGTTTTAAAGCAGCTGACGTGAAAAAAGTTAAGTGCAATAAAAGAAAAACATTTATTTCCATGTCAAATCGTGGCAAGATTGTTTTTATAGCCTGATGTCACATATAATGTCTCAGTGAGTTTAGAGGCCCACAACATTAAAGGCACAAGCACAAGCAAACACACCTTAACCCGCACACACGTAACCCTAAAATCTCACCCAAAGAATAATCCACACTGGTACATAAACGTAGACCTGGGAGCTGCCCAGTAAAGCCGTGGCTGCCTATTGTAGTCTTTCAACTATTTGTCAACAGCATCTGTTTATTAAAATGGAAAAAAAAAAAAGTAAACCAGAGCCCTTGCAGTCCTGATGGTCCTTAATCTTAATGCTGTTGTAAAAATTGCCCATGTCCCGGTCAGGCACAAACATCCTGTCAGCACATCGTTTGTTGCCCATTAACCTACATTTTATTTGACCAATGTACATTTTCGAAGTTACACCCGTAAGTTTAATGCAGCATTTGGAGACATCTCTAAAGTCATGATAAAGCACTCACTTTCAGAGCTCTGCATGTTCGTGTAGCCACTTAAATTAATGAGTGCATTACTTCATTATTTACTTAAGTGCTTGTTTGCAAACTTGCTTACTTCAGTGCTCCATGCATTTTACTTACTCATTTACTTTTTCTTATGCTCCAATAATCAAGTCAAACTGTCTTTCAGCACTATTGTAGCTTCCTGCTGGTTTTGTTTTCGCAAAAGATTTTTTCCAATGCCTTGAAATGATATAATGATAATTATATATCAGGTAAATACCCTGCAAATGGTTCCGTTTCTCTC
Organism: Chelmon rostratus; assembly: GCF_017976325.1. NCBI lineage: Eukaryota > Metazoa > Chordata > Actinopteri > Chaetodontiformes > Chaetodontidae > Chelmon > Chelmon rostratus. The sequence continues at coordinate 13,061,329 of NC_055660.1, read as the reverse complement.
TGCATTAATGGCAAATTACTTTCATTCTGTCATCTCTTAACTAAACGCTGCACACAATCGCACAACTACGCCCTTTATGACTATAAAATGTGGTTAAACTATGTCAGAAATTTTGACCGAGACACTAATGAATTCCTTCATGGACAATTAACGTAGTGATCTCCTACAGTGCTTTTTGTTTTCTCACAGTTTTTGCCAACACAGGACCAAACACAACATGATCTCACTGTATCTCACCCTCCTCCCATCTAATCTCCCATCCTCCTCCTCTCCCTCCCTTCTCTTTTGCTCTTAATCTGCTGTTCCCACCTGGTCAGTCTGCTCCCACTCTGAGGAGCACTAATTAAACAGCGTTTCCTCTCAGAGACACACTCCATCACTGATGCAGCCTGCTCTCATTTCCTGTTCACGCACACGCATGCACACACACATACGTGAGCAGTAGTGATCAGTGGAAACAGTCTTACCTGCACACAGTGAGTCTGACCTTGAACGTCGGCCTCTAATTAGAAACAGGGAGGGGAGTGTTGATCGGGTAGATCTTCCCACCCTTCCCCCTCTTCCCTCACACACACATAAACTCGTATAGAGTTGGCTCGTTCTTGTCACATTGTGTGCTTTTCCCACTAAAACTGATAAGAGTGTTATAAGATCTAAGCAGGCCTCCTTCATACAAGCATTTTGACAACCGTTCCGCTGCTCTACTTTATGTGCTCACACTGTCATCACATCTAATTTAAAGTTACAGTATGCAACTTTTTTGTCATACTGTAGCAAAGAGTGTCAGCACTACATCTTCTCGTTTCACTTGGTCCATTTCGTACCTCAGTACTAGTCATTCAGCTGTGAGGCTGTCATGAAACAGCAATTAGCTTGAGGCTGAGGCGAAACTTGCAAATGCGCTAGCAGCTTCAAATGCATGGAGTAGTCAGCAGAAAATGATGTTTCCGTCAAGGCACCATGCTTTTTTTTCTTTGAAATGGCTTCATATCAATTACTGAGGAGCTTTGTGACAGAAGCTGGAAGAAACACAGTCTGAGATCTTGGCTTTTAGCTTTTCATAGCATTACTGAGGAGCATTTTTAAGACATGTCCAGATTTAGGACGTGAGCACAGTGAATGCCATTTACTGAAGTCCATTCCGAAAGCTTCACAGCCAGTGTTGGCCGGTAAGAACTCTTCCATTGAGACCTTACATCGGACTGAGGAAGTCTGAGCAGTGAAAATGAATGGCTGACGTGTGCTTCACGTCTTGAAAGTGTGCGCCTTTGAGAAAGACACAAAGCTGCTTTGTGTTACTTTGGGAAAAGATTTGCACTTACACCAAATTTGCCCTCATAAAAGACTTAAATATAATGGTAATTACTACTCAATCAGGCAAACGTGTTCAAATAGGTGCAACATAAACACTCTTAATACTTGATAATCTGACCAAACAACAGCTTGAATCAAGCATGCCTGCACTTTCTTCTGAGCCTAATCTGCAAGGACACAATCATACGTAGCGTGTCTGCTAACTGACTGACAACTGCATGAATAACAGTAAACAGAAGTCATAGTTAGGTTCATATCCCAGTGTAGGAGTCCTGGTTTGATGCAGGTTCAGTACAGCAGGAAACAAAACACGCATAAGGAGGAAGTCAGGTGACGTAGTGTACAAAGCAAGAAAGGCGAGATATGGAGAAGATGGGCTAGATGGATGAGTCAAACAAACACAGGACTTTCACATGGGACACCGCCGTCTGTGTCCTGTGTGACACTGAAAGTCACCATAAAGTTGTTTTAACTTGGGTAACACTCAAACTGTGTCTTTTCCTCATCCTAACCAAGCATTTTTGTTGCAAACTGCAGCCACTTCACAACATTAACCACATGATGATGAAGGTTCAGAACACCTAACGCTGGTACTCTCCAACAATCACATATGTTGTTGTGGAAGTCATTGACATGCAAGCCATTCAGTCGTTTAGGCATGAGGACGTGGTGACTTACATGTGGTGCAATTTGTAGTATGTAAGTGTAGTTTCTAAGAGGTAAGACTAGCTAAACTGAGCTGATACTGTTGGAATATTGAAAGGAAACATCTAAGAAGTAGAGTTCAAACCCATCAGAGATCCATTATGGTCATTTTCAAGTCAATGTGCAGCACTGTGATCTTAAAAAAAGCTTCAGCATCAGATTCCAAAAATAACGCTGGAGCGACAAGTACAATAATTGCCATATTTTCTGCTAAGTGATACTGCAAATGGAGTTTGAATGTAATTTGAATTGGTATTTAATGTGGCATACTCGCACTGTCAGCCAAAGGACAGCTGGTAGTGTGAGAGGAGAGGAGCTTTGATGAGAGCGCTGGCACCAGCCGGCTATAGATTTCCCATTGATCTAGTTTTATCATGGCCATATTTGATCTGCTTAATGGTGGCCTCACGGCGTTCCGGTAGTCCCGAAGGTGCTTCCTTATAGCCGACTGCTATTAATGACAGAGCAGACATATTGTAACTCGCCGTCCAGCCTGTCAGGCTTGACAAAAGACCTATGGTACAGGATATGACAGTGACTCACTGCTGTTTAGATGTAAACAGCGAGGGCAGATGAAACATTTTCTTACAGTAAAAGTGTTCACTTTTCGTCTTTGTCATGCTGCATTATTATAGAGTTGGAATACCTTGACAGCAGTTGGCATGGCAGTGTCTGTTATCGTGCCTCCACCGCTGATGCTGCCGCCGCCGTCACTCACTTTGAGTCACTGTGATGACAGTCGTGGTGTCTGTTCAGCAGTGGCATATGTTGTTGAAGGCTTCCAGCACACAGAACAGGAGCAGAGTTTTATACAAGTATTTTTAGAATGTAAAGACAGAGGGGGCTGATGTAAAGGTCTTTCTGGGCGGTTGCTTGTGAAAGTAAAGGACGTAGGTTAGCTGCTGTTAATGTGATATCTTAAAAAAATAAAAAAAGCAACTAAAAAAGTTGCTTTATTGTTCTTTCTGTATTCAATGTCATCAACCTGGACAGCCAGATTGGCCCCTCAGTTCCAGACCTACAGTTTTAGACGTACACATTCTCCATCAGTTTTTTTTTTTTAACTTTATTCACACAACTTTAACACAATAATATCACAATATGCCACCAGTTTAAGGTCGTTTATTGAGGTTTCCCCACAACATGAGCCACGCCTAAAGAATAATAATAATTAAATTACATCTAATTGAATTCATATAGGCCAGACACACACTGCACATGTGAAAAGCAAAATAGTTTTGTGTATTAAAAATGTCAAAATATGCATCTGTTTTCATACAGATGGAACAGTGAATGAATGAGATCTATATCATCATTGGTAAAATTCATGAGTTCATGCTGAAGCTAGCCAGCTACCCCAAGTTATAGCTCGATCCCAGGGAGCTACAGAGGACAGGCTGAAATTATTCATCGAAGGTAGCTAGCTAACGTGAACTTAATCACAATAAGTTAACCACTATCATAACTTTAACATTAAAACTCAAATTAGCCGACGCCGTACGTCTAAACTGTTGGTCCGTAACTGCTGATTCCAGAACTGCAGGGGCTCTCCAGCTCTGCGGGTCGATTTCTCCAACATAATGGGCTGGCAGCAGTGAGAGTACAGAGTAACAACAGAGAAGTGGATTATTCTGCAGGAGCGATTTCAGAAGTCTCAGCGGACGTTTTCACACACTTTGCCAAGTTTCCAATAACAACTCTGGGTCACCGTTGGAATCTATCATAACTGGTGTGGATCCAAGCTGACTGCAGCTCATGAGGGAGCAGGCTGCACAGCTTGAGAGCCTCTTTTCAAGCCTACGGGAGGAGACTGTTTGATGCATTTTCAGTGGCTTATTTTGAGGCACTGCGCCGTCACTGTGTGCGCGCGTGTGGCGTTCCCAAACAGACACACGAGCGCCATCACTTATCCCGCCGCTTCCAGAACGCCTCCATGTGTCTCTCTGGTGGCATTTTCTGCCAAACAAGGCAGGCGAACCCGCCGCACCTTTGAAAGTGCTGTTTCGACATGACAGCCACACCAAGTTGTTGTCGCCATGAAAGCAGCCGGCAGGCGTCAAGTGATGTCGAAGCATCCGCCGTGCGACTCTTCCCTCCAACCTCGCCAACTTTGTGATTTTAAAATTTTTCCATTTTTCCCTGTGAGCCTCTTCTTTCCTCTCGCCTCCGCCCCTGACTTCCGCCTCTCATTCCTCCCACCGATAGCTGTCTCGCTGTTTCCGAAAAACTATTGATCTCCCTCACCTCACCCGTGCCCTCCTTTCCTTTACAGATTATTCTCCTCGTTCTCCTCCTCCTCCCTCACCGTTAAGCCTTGCCTAGTGAGCGAGACCTCCCATCCAGCTGTAGCCAGCGGGTGACAGAAATATGTGCAGCTGTGAAGTTTGCAGCTCCAATCACAACAACACACACCTTGTCAGTGTGCCAGGCTGCTTGTGTGTCCACAGTGTGTCTGGTTTAAGAGGATTTTGGAGCAGCTGAAGTGGCACAGGTGCAATGTCAGCAGTCTAAAATGCTGTACGTCTTAGCTGAAATTTAAACAGGGTAAAGCTCTTCCTTAAATTATTCTTCTTTTAATCGTCGACGTCTCCTTTCGGTTACGGTACAGTTAGCCAAACAAATCCACAACCCAGGACTTTGATTTTGCTGTGAGTTCAACATTTCACAAGTCATGGAGCTTCATCTGAATGTGGATGTAGAACGTCCAGTGTTGGAGATTTCTGCTGCTGCCTGGAATCCTCGTAGATTTCCCTTTTAATCACCTTTCCCCCCTCCCTTCCTCTCTTCATTTCCTTTATTCCTTTATTACTGTCCTTGTTGTTTTTTTCCTCTTCTGTATGTAGCTGTCTCATTGGGGTTTAGGAGCTATTGCTTGTCTTTCTTCTCTTACTTTCCTCCTTTCATCTCCTTAGAAATTAAACTCTTTTGGATTTAACACCTCTTTATCAGACACCTCTCATCCTACCATCTCTTCTTTTCTTCTTTCTTCTCTTCTCCTTTCTCCTCCCCTCTTCTCTTCTCCTCTCTTTTCCTCTCCTTATCCTTTTTCGTCTCTTGTCTCCTCTCCCTTCTTCTCTTCTCCTCTCCTCTCCTCTCCTCTCCTCTAGAAGGAGCACACATGAAATGAAATACCTGTTTGAGAAACTAGAAATCTGAATATCAAAGTCTGTGTGTGTGTGTGTGTGTGTGTGTGTGTGTGTGCGTGCGTGCGTGCGTGCGTGCGTGCGTGCGTGCGTGCGTGCGTGCGTGCGTGCGTGCGTGCGTGCGTGTGTGTGTGTGAGAGCGTGTGTGCATCTGGCCACCTTTCCATTACCTGTGTGGGATTTTTTGCCTCTCCCTTCATCTCTCCAGGTGGTGTCCATGGGTCTGTACCTGGGGGAGAAAGCCTATCTGAGGAGCAGCTGGAACATTCTGGACGGTTTCCTCGTATTCGTGTCTCTCATTGACATTGTGGTGTCAATGGCGGGTGGAGCTAAGATCCTGGGGGTTCTCCGTGTTCTCAGGTTGCTCAGGACGCTACGGCCACTCAGGTTGGGAGGACATCATTTGTGGGGATTGTTTCTTAAAGCAAATGTGCTTCTTCACTTATGATTTGGGGTCTGGGGTGGCTGTCAGGGGAACAGGGCAAGCAGTACATATTCTGGTCACTGGTTCTCTATGCACGTCACAGCGTTCCCCAACCTTTTTGGTAGAAAACAAATGTCAAATAGCCACCCAGGTTACATACTGTATGTTCATGAGTCGTGAGCAATTCAACTTAAAAGTGAATTTTCACTTCCAGATTGTTTTATTTGAACAACTTGTAACAATTACCTGTGAAGAGGTGGAATTGTCCATTAATGCAAGACAAAAAGCAAAGATCAGAGGAATATTTGAAAAATTGAACCTAATTTCAGATATAGATCTTTTTTCTGCTTTTCTGTCACATTAATTAATTTCAGGCTGCTTCAGATTTAATCTGTCCTGCTCAAACCAAAATGTGTTTTTCTTCCTTTTTCCGACAGTTGAATGTTTGACTTTGACTTTGCAGAATGATGTATGTGCACAGTTTCGACATTGCCGAATTCAGGCAGGTGTACGAGCCTGATTCGTGACATCACAGATAATTCGGAAGCCAGTCCTGGTCCGATATTCAGCAAGTTCAGCTGCGATGTGTGGAGCTGAAGCCTCCAGAGCACATACACTGAGACTTAGCACTGACATATAAGTGAACATTATAATGATGGAGCAGGAAAAGGTGTCGATTTTAATTTGGCGATAATACTTCTGCAAAAACAACGTCAGACACATTGGACAGTTTTTTTATGTGTGCCCCAATACGTGTGTGGAGGGGATCTTTAACCATTTAATACCTAATATTATCTGACAGAGCAGTAAAGAACATAGCTGAGATAGAAGCAGCTGGTGAGCCAAGGTCCAGAGAGCTCAAATTACTTTCACTCAGGTCATTTTAGGTCTGAATGCATTTGGTCTGTGCTGCATGTCATTACCACAGTGTGTCTTTAATCTCTGTTTAAACTGTTACAAATGTGTGATACTGCAGTGTTATATATGCTTTACTTCAAACACCATATAAAACTGAACTTATTAGAGGGAAAATGTTGCTTAAACTGTGTCTCCTGCTTCAAAGTGAACCACACAGTTGCCCTTTTCACTGTTGCTTTTGACGACGATGACTCATATTTCTTTATATAAAGGCGCTCTATACATTTACATTTTTTAACCTTTTCAGTTCTTTAAAAAAACACCATTTACTGGCTTTTCTCTTTCCCCCTGTCTCCCTCCCTCCGCCAGGGTGATCAGCAGGGCTCCAGGACTGAAGCTGGTAGTCGAGACCCTCATCACGTCCCTCAAGCCCATCGGCAACATCGTCCTCATCTGCTGTGCCTTTTTCATCATCTTTGGCATTCTTGGTGTACAGGTAAACACCATTAAATATGGATTCATGTGCTCTCCACCTTTGTCTTTCTCTTTTATTAATCAGGGAATCTCACAGGCATTTAACAATGTATGAGGACTCACTGCAAGAGTTTTAGTTAGACCTGAGCTGGTCAAACTATAGCAAATACTTTATAATATGATCGAACATAGCGACCCCTATGCTCACTTTGGCCCTGCAAGGTTTTTGCACACATGAGAATTAAACTGGGTCAACATAGGCTTCCTGGGCCACTATTTTACTCTCCACTTCCAACGAGAACAACAAATAAAACCGAGCAATGCAAGATTGAACATGAACAGTGGAGAAAATGAGATGAGTCTGCGTGGCCCTGTTTGCACCCACAAAGAAATCACGTTCTCACAGCACGACTACGAGCGATAATTAGAGCAGAATCCAGCAGGAACAGGTATAATGGTAACACATAATCAGTCATTTGTAACAGAGGTGATGCCACACCATGACTGCGTGTTGCTACTTATCACTTTGCTCATGGAGGTGACACTACTCTATAACGTATATGGACTACAATATGGCATAGAATTCAGTAATTATACTTGAGAGTTTTAGAGAATATTACAGATCTGAGACGAAGGTGACAGAAGGGCACGATTGAGAGGAAAAAGCTCAATGAGAAATCTGTCTGCTGCTTCAGCACCATGGACAGCACCATGCATTTATCTATACAGCACAGTTAAGCTGCTGATATCTCAGAGCCTTAATCGGGCTGCTGATTCTAACTTGCTTAAACCTCAGTTAGATGAAGCATCAGTGAGTCAGAGAGACTAGACTTGTTCAGCCAAGCCTCTGCCCAGGCACCGTCTCTGCTACGAGAGAATAGAGAGGAGGGGATGGAAGGCAAACAAGTTGGATGGCATCCCCCCTTCATCCTCCCTCAAATCACCGCCTGGTAACACATCAGCATGTGAAATCAAACAGTTGTGTATTATTTTCCTGCCTAAAAAAAAGAACAGACTGGTTTGAGAAGACTAGGTTTTGCTCTCCAGTTGTATCAATGATCCACAACCTTATCAGTCCTCTCCTTTTAGGCAAAATGCACTGTACATCTGTACATTTTGTAATGAGCTTTTTATTAATTTGCTGACTCGAGTGCACAGATAGAGGTATCCCTAAATCAATTAGTACATCATGAAGAACACAGAAAGAAAAAAACAACCGTGTTACATCTCCCCTCAGTCTCTTATACTGTATTGTCAGAAATGGCTCATATAACTACAATCCGCCAGTATTAACGACATCTGCACAACAGGCTATATCATTAGTAATTCAGATTTTTTCCCCTATTTACAGATGAGTTCATAAATATTGCAAACTTACAGCTGAACTGCTTTCCCCATTGTTATTTAATCAGTGAAGCCTCTTATTTTCTTGTGCACCTAGTTGTCAGTTACGCCCTGTTCTACCTCACATGACTTTGTGTTATTATTCTTCCTGCACCCATCGCTATGTATTATTTTTACTCACCCCCCTCTTTGATGTATTCAATGTGATTGAGAATTAAAAACATCTCCTCTTGGAAGGAAAAGCACACTGTCGAGTGCTGCCGCAGTCTTCGTCCGCGCACTAGTTACAGACGCTAATTATGAAATTGCTTCAAAAGCTGCGTGGAAGAAGCAGCTCCTAACAAGTGTTGTCAGGACTTCATCAAGTTGGGTCTTTGTTGTGCCTCTAACTCTTATGGCCTTCTCTCTCTCTGTGTGTTTTCCTTCCCAGCTCTTTAAAGGAAAGTTCTACTACTGTGTGGGTTTTGACGTGAAGAACATCACTAACAAGTCCGACTGTCTGGCTGCCAACTATCGATGGGTTCACCACAAATACAACTTTGACAACCTTGGACAGGTACGAGACAGGAAAAACACATTGTTTTGAACTTATTCATCCCGAATGTAAACACAAACAATGGTGCACATACTGTTGAAAATAATAATGAGTAGCACACTGTATAATTTCTCCTATAACATGCAGCAGGAATGGCTAAAAGACGTATGATGGATAGTAAACAACATATAGGCTGTTACAAAAGGAATGTTTCTAAATCGTGAGAAAAGCTATATCTTCAAATATTTATGTAGAAAGATATGTAAAATGTATTTTCCTTATATTGGAAAAGGCAGCGTTGACTACTTAAGTCCTACTGTAGCACCAACACATTCTTTCTTCCAACTCGTCACATACGGAAGCTTGTTCAGGACGCCTTGGTGTCACTGTTTAAGGCACTGGGCAGGCCTCTGCCATCAAGGTGGCAGTCATCGATATGCAGCATCCTGCTAGACTTTCAAAATAAAGATGGCTGAGAATAGTCATAAACACGCTGTTAACACTGTGACATGGTCACACTTAGGGTTAGGGTTAGGGTTAGGGTTAACACTAACTAGTTAGGTTGAGGCACCAAAATCGACTTGCTTGGGTTTAGAAAAGGGTCCTGGTTTTGCTTAAAATACCCTGACCCAATAGGGGTCCTGACCAAGTGTCTGTGTATGATGACCTGGAAGTGTGAACAGGTTGCTAAAGCACTTACAAACAAGTAAAGGTTTTGTCAAAGCTAAGATTAATAATTGTCTTTTTTAATTTTGATATATGTCCATTCTTACTATTTGAAATCACACAATAGCAGTTCAACATGTTTCCTGCTCTAAACAATCAGAAGTAAAACTCCTCCAGCACACGGGAAGACTTTGAAGTTCAGCTGCTTGTTTGGAACAAATAAACAAAGAGCTGCATTGCTGACATGGCCAACCAGCACTAAAGTAATGAGCTGACAAAGTAAGAGAGTGATAGTGTGGATCAAGGGTTTGGTAGGGAACCTTTTTCCTATCTAAGGTCATTTCCATTTTTATAACATCCTTCAAGGATCAATTATTGAACACATATATCACATTAACCTCTAATGCCAGAGCTGGAAGTGCTTTTCTTTGGCAAGGTGTTGGTGGTGATGAAGAGCTCGTCGTTGATTTGCAGCTCAATGATTTCATGTTGCCGGTTGTCAGTCACATCAGCTGGTTCCACGTTAAACAGCAAATACGTCCTGAAACTTCTCACCAAACGCCTAAAGGAGTTTTCACACTCAGCAGCAGATTCAGACGTCACAGCAGTGTTTCCTCTTTCCAGATGCACTTGTCACAGCTTTAATTTCACTTTAAATTATTTTCTGAAAGCAGAGAGCTGAGAAGCTGCTGGAGCTTGAGGCTCAGCTCTGAGAGGTCCTTGGTCATGTCCAGCATGAAGACCAAATCACACAATTTTTCTTGGCAGCTCCACAGCAGCAACAAGGCTCTCCCTCACAAATTCTCCTTCTGAATGAGGTTTTAGCTTTTTAGCAATTAGCTCGCTCACCACAAACTTGCCTGTATGACACTATCTCTGTCAGAATGTGGTCTGAAAGCTGCTTGTTGGACATCCAAACTCTGAAGAGCGCTCACTTTTTCGAGGTACATCTGTCCTCGCAGATCATCCAGTTTAGCATGTTTCAAGCAGTAATAATGCTTGAGATTGGCCTTTTTCATCACTGCGAGTCTGTCCGCACAAACTAGCTGGCTTGCATTTGGAAGTTAGTCTACTTTTTTCTGTTATTTATTTTAGTGCAACTCAGTGTTTCTGAGTTGCTTTTTAGTATTTATTCATAGATGTTCCCATGCTGTCAAAGAATGCTCAGCTACACAATTTAAGTAGTTTTGGGGATGAAGTAAAACACAATAATCATTAGCATCATCCACACTAGACGTAAATAAAGTTGTGTGTGTGTGTGTGTGTGTGTGTGTGTGTGTGTGCGTGCGTGCGTGCGTGCGTGCGTGCGTGCGTGCGTGCGTGTGTGTGTCTCTCCTCCAGGCTCTAATGTCCCTGTTTGTGCTGGCCTCTAAAGACGGCTGGGTCAACATCATGTACCACGGACTGGATGCAGTGGGAATAGACCAGCAGGTAATAACAAACACATAATGCAGGTATACGCTGGTGATTATAACACACAGTATGTGTCAGCATGTTGCTGACCCAGAAAATCTTGTACTCTTTTTTTGCCATCTATCAGGTGTGAGTAGCAAAAACTGAAGCTGCATACATGCTTAGATCTCCAGCCACACCCTCCAGCTCTTTCTGGGGAATCCTGTGGCTTCTTAGCCCCGATGGAATATAATATGCATACTTCACCTGAGGGTCTCCGCCCAGTTAGATGTGCCCACAACTCCCCCACAGGGAGTCACCCTGGAGGCATCATGTACAGATCAAACCACCAAAACCACCTCAACTAGCTCCATAAAAGAATAACCACTCTTCACCTTATTCTTAAAGTTGAGCTAAAATAGGATGCCCTGGTGGTCTGAGATTACTACTGGGGGACCTTTGCTGGAAATCACCCCCTTTAAGATGCCAGTATACGGTTGAAAAGCTGTGTACAGGAAACCCCTATCATGTTCCATCATACCATCAAACGTGAAGCTGAAAAGAAGGCTACCCTGCCCAGATTAGAAAAACTGCGGTCACCTCCTCGGGCGCAGTTTGAGAGGGGAACTTGCTCTTAGGCGAGCGCCTGGTTGCCACACTTGGACCCATGATTCTCAACTAGAGTCGCCCAAACTGCCTCTGTTGGCTCAGCATCTGCAAGGAAAGACTGATGACAACAGCCTCAGTGCCCTGATGCTTCCTTTATTTTCATGCATTGCATTCGAAACACCAATTCAACCAATATTATGAATGGTTTCAGTGATTCTTAGATTGCAAAATTACATGTTGTGTGCACAATGGAGTGGTTCAGAGAAGTTTTGAATTACTGCAACTTCCCTTTAACCTCACACATTGTGCACACATTCACACACATGGCATTGAAGTCTGGTGACATGATGCAAATTAGTCTTCTGAAGTGTCTAGAAAGTGACCACATTCCCTTTGGAAATTGGTTTTATTTGAATCTATTAAAGAAAGGGCATCATTCTGGATGATTCAGTCTCCGCCTCGGGGAGAAACCTCCCCGCAGTCCAACACGGCTCTGAATGACTAATCCCATTTGCACTCCACCCTGCGCTTTCAACACTAAACACTCCTTCAAATTGAAAATCTGACTCTCATCTCCGGTTTTACTGCACCTGAACTTGATTTTTGTTTTTTAATGACTCCCTGCAATAATTACCTCTATACCCGATGGTCCCAGCCTTTTCTTCACGCTGTCTCCCTTTCCTGCCTTTTCTCCTGTTCCCCTGTCATCCTTTTCACCAGTGGCAGCTCCAGGATCTTTGGACTGTTCTGGCAGTAGACTGGCTTGGCTAATTGGAGGACTGTGAGAGGCTTATATTAATATTTCAAATGTCTCAAAACTGGACAAAAATGAATAAGCTCCTCTCACTCACTGTTCATTACATTTATAACAATGATAAACTAATACAGAATTTGGCAGAGAATGAACTGATATTCAAACATCGCCTCTCAGATATAATTATATTTCTTCATCAGCCAAAGGATTTCTGTATCTTTACTAATACTGTAAAGCATTTCTGAAAAGGACATACTTAAAGATTTGGCTAAAAGGTATATCCTGCACTTAACCATGTAGCCTTATCCTGTGCTTATCCTGTGCAGGCTCACAGGGGACTGGAGCCAATCCCAGCTCACGTTGGGTTGATCCTGGACAGGTCACCAGTCTGTTACATGGCTGACATGCTGCACTCTTGGCAATTATCCATTTCCAATTCATCTATTCATCATCATTGGACTGTGGGATGAACTCAAAGCAGGCATGGGAAGGATTATAAACTCGGTTCTTGGTTTAAACCCTGGATCACCTGACACATCCTCCGTGGTCAGCGCTACTGATGCTGGGCCATCGTGTAGTAGCTATTAGTGTAAATATTGAAACACAGAAAGATAGAAATCTTGTTGAAACTCTGCTTTCACAAAAGAAATGTTACATCTTTGGTTCACTGTGTTCATTCCATCCCAACTAAGGTTGAAATGGCTCAACATCCAAAGGCTGTCTTAATAGTGATGTCAAAATGGGTCAATGTGTATGAACTGAAACCGCTTCCCTCTCTTCCCTCGTTTCCTGTTATATTTTCAGTACTGTTCATCAGTACTGTTTACGTTATGTTGTTTTTGAGGTCCACTAATATTTCTTCTACTTTTAGAAATTGAAGGTATTTAAAAACTTGTGCCTCTTCACGTTCACCTTCCACTGAGTGCCTTCAATTAAGACGAACATGCTGTTGTTGGCTCGGGGGTTTCCAGTGGTGGCTGCTGCTTCCTTGAGCTTCCTCCAGGCTTCTTCAGTGTTTCTTACCCTCTCTGCCTTCTGCATCTTCAGCATGCACTCATCTTTTTTTTTTCCCCTTGCTTTTCAGATTTTCTCATTAGTTTTTCCTCTTCTCCACTGTCTGTTCTTCCCTTCTTTCCTCTTATTTGTTTTTTACTCCAGTAACTTCCTTTTCTCCTCTCTGCCTCATCACTCCATCATCATTTTCTTTCCTGAAAGACTTCTGCCAGGCCTCCCTCTTATCTCCTCTTCACCTGCTCTACCGTTTTCCCAGTAGGCCCTTCTCTCATCTCCTTTTGTCTGTTCTCCTCTCCTTCCTCTCTCTTCCCCTCCTCCAGCCGTTGACCAACAACAACCCATGGATGCTGCTCTACTTCATCTCCTTCCTCCTGATCGTCAGCTTCTTCGTCCTCAACATGTTCGTGGGCGTAGTGGTCGAGAACTTCCACAAGTGCCGGCAGCACCAGGAGGTGGAGGAGGCCAGGAGGCGAGAGGAGAAACGGCAGCGTCGCATGGAGAAGAAGAGGAGAAGTAAGAGCCAGGGAAGAATAGCAAAAGGGAGGAGGAGAGGGTTTGACGAAGAGGAGGATTAGGAAGAAAAATGGTGGGGAAGTGAAAAATGGAATGCTAAGTTGGGAGAGGGGGAATCGAAGAGGAGGTGAAAAGGAGGATGGATGGAAGGAGTCAAGGGAAATAAGGATAGATGGGAGGCAGACAGGTGGACACATAAACCCTCAGGGAGGTGAATAGGCAAGCAAATAACAAATGGAGGGAGGAATGGCTGATGGAGAGATGCAGCCCTCATGGAAAAGAGGAATAGCCTCGTGGGAATCGATAAATATACAATAATATTTACAAACATAAAACATATTACAAACATATTTACAGCAATTTCTGCACTCATAAATATTAACTTGCCACTTGATAATGATAAAAGCAAATCCAGCAGTGAAATAAAAAGTCAACCTCGATTCAAAGCTTTGGACAGATTCTTTCCTGGCTACGGTCCAAATGGCAAGAGTCCAGGACTTTTAATTTGCTATTTTATATTACACGTCCTCAAAGGTTTGACTCGGGATGAGTCATTATTTCAATTCATTTAAAACTACTTAACCTCCCTCTCCGTTAATCAAACTTTTTCTCCTCGTAATGTCTCGCAGTTTTGTCCACCACTCTGCTGTTTCTCCGTTTGCTCTGTACCTCCTTCTTCATCTCTTTCGGCCTGATTGAATCATTCTTTTTGCACTTTTTCCACACTCCTCTTGTCCACATCTAATTTTCTTTTGCCCTTTTTCTTTGTTAATTTTTCCTCTGTTATTCCCGTCTTTTTGTGTTTCCTCTGCTTTTTCTTTGATTCTTTGCTTTCACTTTCCCATTCATCTCCTCCTACACCCTTCCCCTCCACATCTAAACTCCCTTTTTTCATCTGTCTCTGCTTTCCATCAACATTTTTTCCTGCCTTCTCACCATCCTTCATTGCCTTGTTTTTCCTTTTTCTATTCCTCTTTCTTCTTTCCCTTTTCTCTCTCCAGAAGCCCAGAAGCTGCCCTACTATGCGTCATACGGTCCAGCCCGGCTGGCTATCCACACTCTGTGCACCAGCCACTACCTGGACCTGGTTATCACCTTCATCATCTGTATCAACGTCATCACCATGTCTCTGGAGCACTACAGCCAGCCACAGGTGACCGCGCTTCTCGATGGGGATGGAGGGATGGTCGGGCCGTGGGTGTTAGAGTTAGAGACAGATACAGCAGACTTGTTTAAGGGCTTCTGAGTAGGTGGTGGTGCACCATCTGGGCAGAGTTGTTTTTTTTTTAAGTGGGCACTCCCAGAGGCAGTCTGCCAACCTGCTGCTCTGAATCAGCAGCAGAAACAGCCAACAACCAAAACATTTATCCACGTGCTGGAATACAAACAGTCTGGCAGATTGGGGTATTAGTTATGTAAGAATCTTTCTCACAAAATGAAGTTTGAGATCAGAAGAAAAGGAAACAGGTCTGTAGTTTGACAGCCGTGAAACATACAGTTACATCCTGATTCTGATACTTTACTGTCCAGGTTTTGCATGAGCCCACGTCTTAGATACAATGTGGTAAATCAAAAAGTTATCAGAGCTAGGTGAGTGCATGTAATCCTGACATCCCCTGTTACCTCTGTAACATAGAAATACAATTTTAAAAATAAGAAATAAAAAAATGACTATTCATTCTATGCAGGATGAAATAGAATTGCTCTAAGAATCCACTATAAAAAAAAGAGTGTGCTAATGTGCTCATTGTTTCTCCTCAAAACTTTCTGCTGGCTCTCAGTGTTGAGCTGAACTTTATTGATGTTTAACAACATTATGCTTCTGCTGGAGGTGTAACATATTAGCAGCTTATGTGGCCAGCTGCAGACAGACCACTCGCGCAGCTCGTTATTTTCAGCCACCTCTACCTGTTTCTGCCAGCTTTTACCAATACTGGCGCTGCAAGTCAACGGCTATCCAAGCTGCCGGTGACGTCTAAAGCTGCCACCCACACATGCCAGGCTACAGTCAAAGACTTACCGGGTCTATCAGATATATAACACTGGAGTATGTTTAGCTATGTTTGTTTTTTATGCTATCTAGCTAGTATAAAAAACTAAATGTAAAGGCACAAGATGCACTTGTAATAAGATTCGATTATATGCTGCAGCTTCATATTCTGCTTCAGGGACTGTAGAACATCAGCAGGCTATGTTAAACACTTCAGATGAAAACACATTCTGGTTACAAATGTGTTTGGTAGATTACCATATATTTTTTGTTCTTCCTTAATTGGGCTGCGCTGGATGTGACAATCAAGTTTGATCTGCGTTTTGTTTCTCACAATCAGAAAGTGTCGGATTCATTAATGCCAGTGTGGCAGAAAAAAAAAGTTCTGTCTTCCTCCCCAGAGTCTGACATAATGTAGTTGTCTGTCTCAATTAAGCTTTGTTCTATTAAAAAAGATTCATTGGCAAGATACTTTTCTCACATTGACGGAGCAGATTCACCGAACAACAGCGCTCGGCCATACTTATGTTTTCTTCTCTCTTAGTCTCTCAACCCATACAAATGCTCTTTAATCGACATGACAGCAGTTAAACAACAATGTTTTCTCTGTGGGCAAAGACGGGGTTAAGACAAAACATAGTTTTTTAAGATCAGAGCTGGAGACAGAGAAAACTGCTTTTGTTGTTTCTTACGTCTGTCCCCTGTTTTATCCTTGTTCAATCCCAGTCTCTGGAGACCGCGCTGAAGTACTGCAACTACTTCTTCACCTCCACCTTTGTGATTGAAGCCTCTCTGAAGCTGGTGGCCTTCGGCTTTAGACGCTTCTTCAAGGACAGGTACAAAGAGGACACTCCCAGCTGGATCGAGACTGTACATATTTGCGTTGAAGAGGTTCATGAAGCTCCTAATACCTTTGTTAGCACAATCTCTGCACATTTAACCATATTCTTAAATGTCTTGACTAATGGGATCCATTTATTAGCTTTATGAGCTGTTCAGCTCCAAATAACAGCGAGGGGTCGTGTTAAATGTCTTTGGGATTGGTGCTTATAGATTATTCTGCTTTTGAACTGTGATACAACTGTCTCCTGCTTGAACGAGCTCTGAGAATTGACAGACAAGACTAAATCACATATTCGAGGAGAATCAAACTTGAATCATCAGTGTCCCTAACAGTGAATCTGGAGAGAGTCAGAGTGGAACTACTGCTCCTTCAACCCTGTCCGCTGGAAATGATGTTTGTATGCTAATTGTTTGTATTGATGATTATGCAGCATAAACGATTCTCTGACACTGGAGTTCTCATCTTTAGTGTAAAAGAACTTAAATATAGGCAGAGGTCCTGGTTTCAGTTAATAAAGCCAACAGGTCATGTGATGCATTGCAAGTGAACATTTTGCAGATGCACTTGGCTTCAACATTTCGTGACTTCAAATTTCTTTAAAAAGGCATTTGTTGTTGCAAATTAATAGTGCATGAACCTAATTACCAGGAGTCAGGGTTGGTTCCTCAGATGGATGGATGATGACACTGATTTGTTTATGAACGCACTGTGATTTCTGATGACACTGAAGATAGTGAAAGCGAGACTAACAGGAATGATTACATCAAGATTTTGAAATATATCATGTTCTCTCTGCACGCTTCACTGCTCCTCAAAGATGAAAGTGGTGACATTACTTGCAGAATTACATCTATTGGTTTAAAAATAACCCCTCTAAACGCTGGTTTTACTGCGTTTTAGACTAAATAATTGGCTCACATTCAGGCTGCCACAGGTGCAGAAAGACTTTTGAATTTTAATAGATTTCAATATCTACATCCAGCTCCCGTGATAATCCAACAATCCTCTCCCTGCCACGTGCACAGGCTTGTGGAGCAGCTGCTGTTGGTGAATATTAGCTGAGATGCCCTACTATGTAGATTTTATTATTGCAGCTTCCGATCCATTTTTAGAATTGTGGGCGTGCTGGGGGAAATGGCTGTTGGATATTTCTGCCCCCCTCCATTTCAAAAATATGTCTTCTGAGCTATCTTAATGCTCATTGCCTGTCTCACTGTTTCTGTCTTTCTGTCTCTTCCTGCTTGTCTGCCTCTCTTTATGTCAACAGAAACAGTTTTAGTCATCGTTCTCTCTGTCCGTCATTGTAATTTCTACCTTTCCCTCTCCATCCCTTTATCATTTCATGCCATCACACTCGTATATGTTTTTGGGAGGCCCTGGCTTTATTAGGTGACCCCGTTTTGTGTATGTTTACAGCCTGTGAGCCAGTTGTGTGCCAGTTCTGCTGCTCTGGAACTGAGATATTATCTAGGACGGGGCGCATTAACTGTGGAGGAACATACCGCGGGCGGCAATTTTGCACTGAACTGAGTTAAAAATGAAAGAAACTTCACTAGATTAAAAAAAAAAATGTCAGATGTGTATTAAAGGAGGTATAACTGCCTTCCTAACCAAGAGGTTATACTGTGCAATGGCTTAAATGAGGGTTTGACCAAGGGTACTTTTGACAGTTGACAGGTTTTCCTCACTTTCCTTTCTCAGCCTCTCAATGTACAGCCTTGGGTCAGATGAAATCTGAGTTGTTGTACTTTAAAGTGTTGTTTTTGTGGATGAGTTTCTGCAGCATACAGTCGACAAGACCAGTGATAAGAGTATGGTGTCCTGCCGATGCTGCAGCCTGGTCAGACAGTTTACCTGTCGCGAAATGCATCTAGTGGGTCTCTTTCTATCATGATGCAGTACTTACTCAGCTAAAATCATGGAATTAGTAGTAGGTGGTACATATTTGCAGAAAAGTGCAATAGAGTATATTGAAGGAAAAGTGTTTCAGTCACAGGACCATCGTCAGCAGTACAGTCGCTATTCTCTACATTCTTGCACACTTTATCACCTTTTGGACCAAAAAAATGATTATTTTTCTGCATGTATTTTCTAAAGGGCTGCAAGTTTTGGTGGTCACCCTCTCATCTACCACAGAAATTCATTATTGACCACTGTATTCGCAAAAATGCTGCACCTGATGTCGATAAGAACAAGATCACATCCAAGCATTTCAACGTACGGCTTGTTGCTCAGCCCCGAAATGAAGGAGACAAGACAAACACAGGAAGTAATGTTTCTGCAGCTGCCAGGTCTGTACAGTATTGAAGGTGTTCTTCGAGTATTAACATAAATATTCATGACAGGAGCAGGCCTTTAGGAGATGGTGGTCTGTTACCCAGGCCACTCGTGGGAGAGACATGCAAATTAAGCATAAAGTTGATGTAGAAGATTAATATTCATTGGAAAATTAACATAACGCAGATTCTGATGTGCGCAGCCATGAAGTCCTGAGCCATGTACTGAGGGTTAGTCTATTTAATGTACACAGAAATGAGGATTGTGTGTGTGTGCGTGTGTGTGTGCGTGTGCGTGTGTGCATATGTAGGTGGAACCAGTTGGACCTGGCCATTGTGCTGCTGTCAGTAATGGGCATCACCCTGGAAGAGATTGAGATCAATGCGTCCCTCCCCATCAACCCCACCATCATCAGGATCATGAGGGTACTCAGGATAGCACGAGGTACACACAACCACACACCCACACACACACAACCACACAACCACACACGCACCAGGACAGTATTTGAAACTGGCTTATATTAGTCACCTTTCCCCTTATTTCACCTGTTAAAAAGGTACTTTTTCATATCTTAGTAAGATATCTCCACTTTTCTGTTCTCCTCATGTTTTAATTTCTTTTTTATGCTGCTAGTGCATGCTCAACACGACTTACATGTTCACCAGCTGTTATGATAAATTAAAGATGGTATACTTATTGCACTCCTAATTTCACTGATTTACAACACCATTCAGTGTTAAGCTGCTAAACCCAGCACTTCCTGCACAAGTAAGTCACATTAAAAGCCTCGCAGCAGCTCAGTAGACTTAATCTCTCCCTTTTCCTGTAAGCTTCCAACGGGAAGCATCAGCAGGAGGTGTTGAGCTTCACACTGAATGAAAAAATGGCAAATAGAATAATAATAGAAACGACTATTATTATTATTTAGAGAAAACATCCATAACTTACTAACATCCATAATTAGGGACACGGGGCAACGTCCCGAGTCACTGGCTCCTACAGCTATGAAATAGCTGCAGGAGCCAGTGACTCGGGGCGTAGCCCCGAGTCACTTATTACTATCCCGCGCGTTTCTTCTTCTTCTTCTTATTAGGGACACGGGGCAACGTCCCGAGTCACTGGCTCCTACAGCTATGAAATAGCTGCAGGAGCCAGTGCCTCGGAGCGTAGCCCCGAGTCACTTATTACTATCCCGCGCGTTTCTTCTTCTTCTTCTTATTATTATTTTTCATCTTCCTCCAAGTTTTCGTCCCTTAACTCGCCCCGCAGCTTTGAGAAAACCCTCGCAAATTATATATGAAAACGTGCGTATTGTTCGGGATCGGTGTGCTATTACTTTTCTCAAATTTATCGCAGTTTTTCGCGTCGTAAGACGCGAAAAACTGCGATAAATTTCCCATAAGAAATGAATGGGACGGGCGAAAAAAACAAGATTGAAATTGGAGTTTTTCAAACATCTGTAGCTCAGGCATACATTCACCGAGAGACTTCATTTCAACTTTAAAATGTAGACCCAAGTCTGGTCTATTGGTGTGTTCATCCACATTTTGATTGGTCCTATAGTTTTTGATCAGTCACTGTTCAATGACAGTGATCGTTTGGCGGGAAATTTTGAGATTATAATGGGTGTGTATTGCGCGGAATGTTCGTGCTAGAGTGCGTGCTAGAGTGGCACAGAGTCTAAAAACGATCTGAAAATCTTCTCTTTTTCTCGTCGCTACGGCCACAAATTACACTCTACACGCATAATTTTGGGCTCATTTTGTAGACAAACTTGTCCTCTTTCGTGTGATGTCCTCGAAAAAGCCGAGAGACTTACTGAATTTAAATAGTGAGACGTTTTGTGCAGCCAGCGCCCTCCTGTTCTCCCATTAAGTCCCATGTTAAAATTCAGAGCTGTTTTGTGAGCAAAGCAGAAATGCCTCCTGTCTTTAGATCGCCATAAAACGAAAAGTTGTTGTGTCAGGAATAAAACGAGGAGATGGCCGGACTCAGGAAGTTCTCGGGAGTCCGATGATCTATAGTACACTCTGATACGAGGTACGGTTCTCTCACCAGAGGATTTAGTTCGGGAGGTTCGCCGAACCCAAATCTCACTGCATACAATACAAACTCCTGTTCTCTGAGTCGCAGAGTCTTTTTAAGTCGACCATTTTGTCATTTTTCTAAAGAATATCTGGACATAAAACACACGTACATCTGGCCCAGACTTGTCCGCATCTCACAGTGTAATCGGTTTTTTGATAGCAGCTACGGTTTTGACACAATCGCAAGTTGTTCGGAAGAAACCGACAGCGAAAAAGCCGCTTTTCAAGGGAGGAGTTTAACAGGTGCAACTGTCATTTACACACACACCGGTCAATAACCCACGCACACACATCTGCAGGACAACAAGCCTGAGAATGATTATCTTAACGAGCTCAGTCAAAACAAGGGCATTGTTTGAAAACAATCTCCATCCAACAAACAGTTAAACTCAGCTTCACCAAGCGCTTTGCCAAAAAGGTTGAGACAGTAGTCACACAAACACACACACAAGCAGGGCTAACCAACAGCTAAAAAGTGATTAAAAACAAGCACGTCAAAACTGAACAGGAACAAGTAAAAAGTGGGAGAGGTAGAGAGGTAATTATCAGCAGGTGGGGCAGAAGTTACACACGCACACAAACAAACACACACACACACACACATTCAGACACACATATACCAGACACATCTCCATGTAGGAGCTGGTTGGGCTGCTTGTGTAGTTCAAGCAGACACACACACACAAACAGACGAAGACACACACATACGCAGTCACACACAACGACAGATACATAAACACACACACACAGACAAATGCATAATGAAAACCCCATCCCCCCGCCCCCTTGTTAACGCCGCTAGCTCTATTAGCTCTGTTAGCACAGTTAGCTCTGGTTGCGTTAGCGCCGTTAGCTCTATTCGCACCGTTAGCTGTTCGCTCCATTAGTGTTAGCTCTGTTAGCTCCTTTAGCATTAGCTCCATTCATGTTTATTGATTCAGTTCATTAATTCATGTTAACAGAGACATGAAGCAGAGGAGAGAAGCAGACACAGACAGCTGAGGTGATCAACAGAGACAGACAAGGAGAAAGCCACAGAAACACAGCTGGGACCAGTTCATTAATCAGGGACTGACTGCCTCTGATATCTGCTGTTTTCTCAAATTGCAGCCTTTTTCAATTGTCCGCTGCTTCGCCATAGTTTCTCCTAGAGACTTCATTCAAACTTTAAAACGTAGATAATTTTGTCGGCTCAAAATGACCCTCGGCACATTTTGATATCTCTTACGGTTTTCGAGCTATGACCATCGAAGGCCGACGTAAGACGCAAACAACTGCGATAAATTTCCCAAAAGAAATGAATGGGGAAATTTCCTCAAATTTCAGCCTTTTTCAATTGTCCGCTGCTCGGCCATACTTTGTCCTAGAGACTTCATTCAAACTTTAAAACGTAGATAATTTTGTCGGCTCGAACGCACCCCGTGTCCCTTTCAAAATTTCCCAGGGGGAATTTTCTAGTTATTAGGGACACGGGGCAACGTCCCGAGTCACTGGCTCCTACAGCTATGAAATAGCTGCAGGAGCCAGTGACTCGGGGCGTAGCCCCGAGTCACTTATTACTATCCCGCGCGTTTCTTCTTCTTCTTCTTATTATTATTTTTCATCTTCCTCCAAGTTTTCGTCCCTTAACTCGCCCCGCAGCTTTGAGAAAACCCTCGCAAATTATATATCAAAACGTGCGTATTGTTCGGGATCGGTGTGCTATTACTTTTCTCAAATTTACCGCAGTTTTTCGCGTCGTAAGACGCGAAAAACTGCGATAAATTTCCCATAAGAAATGAATGGGACGGGCGAAAAAAACAAGATTGAAATTGGAGTTTTTCAAACATCTGTAGCTCAGGCATACATTCACCGAGAGACTTCATTTCAACTTGAAAATGTAGACCCAAGTCTGGTCTATTGGTGTGTTCATCCACATTTTGATTGGTCCTATAGTTTTTGATCAGTCACTGTTCAATGACAGTGATCGTTTGGCGGGAAATTTTGAGATTATAATGGGTGTGTATTGCGCGGAATGTTCGTGCTAGAGTGCGTGCTAGAGTGGCACAGAGTCTAAAAACGATCTGAAAATCTTCTCTTTTTCTCGTCGCTACGGCCACAAATTACACTCTACACGCATAATTTTGGGCTCATTTTGTAGACAAACTTGTCCTCTTTCGTGTGATGTCCTCGAAAAAGCCGAGAGACTTACTGAATTTAAATAGTGAGACGTTTTGTGCAGCCAGCGCCCTCCTGTTCTCCCATTAAGTCCCATGTTAAAATTCAGAGCTGTTTTGTGAGCAAAGCAGAAATGCCTCCTGTCTTTAGATCGCCATAAAACGAAAAGTTGTTGTGTCAGGAATAAAACGAGGAGATGGCCGGACTCAGGAAGTTCTCGGGAGTCCGATGATCTATAGTACACTCTGATACGAGGTACGGTTCTCTCACCAGAGGATTTAGTTCAGGAGGTTCGCCGAACCCAAATCTCACTGCATACAATACAAACTCCTGTTCTCTGAGTCGCAGAGTCTTTTTAAGTCGACCATTTTGTCATTTTTCTAAAGAATATCTGGACATAAAACACACGTACATCTGGCCCAGACTTGTCCGCATCTCACAGTGTAATCGGTTTTTTGATAGCAGCTACGGTTTTGACACAATCGCAAGTTGTTCGGAAGAAACCGACAGCGAAAAAGCCGCTTTTCAAGGGAGGAGTTTAACAGGTGCAACTGTCATTTACACACACACCGGTCAATAACCCACGCACACACATCTGCAGGACAACAAGCCTGAGAATGATTATCTTAACGAGCTCAGTCAAAACAAGGGCATTGTTTGAAAACAATCTCCATCCAACAAACAGTTAAACTCAGCTTCACCAAGCGCTTTGCCAAAAAGGTTGAGACAGTAGTCACACAAACACACACACAAGCAGGGCTAACCAACAGCTAAAAAGTGATTAAAAACAAGCACGTCAAAACTGAACAGGAACAAGTAAAAAGTGGGAGAGGTAGAGAGGTAATTATCAGCAGGTGGGGCAGAAGTTACACACGCACACAAACAAACACACACACACACACACATTCAGACACACATATACCAGACACATCTCCATGTAGGAGCTGGTTGGGCTGCTTGTGTAGTTCAAGCAGACACACACACACAAACAGACGAAGACACACACATACGCAGTCACACACAACGACAGATACATAAACACACACACACAGACAAATGCATAATGAAAACCCCCTCCCCCCGCCCCCGTGGTAACGCCGCTAGCTCTATTAGCTCTGTTAGCACAGTTAGCTCTGGTTGCGTTAGCGCCGTTAGCTCTATTCGCACCGTTAGCTGTTCGCTCCATTAGTGTTAGCTCTGTTAGCTCCGTTAGCATTAGCTCCATTCATGTTTATTGATTCAGTTCATTAATTCATGTTAACAGAGACATGAAGCAGAGGAGAGAAGCAGACACAGACAGCTGAGGTGATCAACAGAGACAGACAAGGAGAAAGCCACAGAAACACAGCTGGGACCAGTTCATTAATCAGGGACTGACTGCCTCTGATATCTGCTGTTTTCTCAAATTGCAGCCTTTTTCAATTGTCCGCTGCTTCGCCATAGTTTCTCCTAGAGACTTCATTCAAACTTTAAAACGTAGATAATTTTGTCGGCTCAAAATGACCCTCGGCACATTTTGATATCTCTTACGGTTTTCGAGCTATGACCATCGAAGGCCGACGTAAGACGCAAACAACTGCGATAAATTTCCCAAAAGAAATGAATGGGGAAATTTCCTCAAATTTCAGCCTTTTTCAATTGTCCGCTGCTCGGCCATACTTTGTCCTAGAGACTTCATTCAAACTTTAAAACGTAGATAATTTTGTCGGCTCGAACGCACCCCGTGTCCCTTTCAAAATTTCCCAGGGGGAATTTTCTAGTTATTAGGGACACGGGGCAACGTCCCGAGTCACTGGCTCCTACAGCTATGAAATAGCTGCAGGAGCCAGTGACTCGGGGCGTAGCCCCGAGTCACTTATTACTATCCCGCGCGTTTCTTCTTCTTCTTCTTATTATTATTTTTCATCTTCCTCCAAGTTTTCGTCCCTTAACTCGCCCCGCAGCTTTGAGAAAACCCTCGCAAATTATATATCAAAACGTGCGTATTGTTCGGGATCGGTGTGCTATTACTTTTCTCAAATTTACCGCAGTTTTTCGC
The DNA here is from genome assembly GCF_017976325.1 of Chelmon rostratus. Classification (NCBI taxonomy): domain Eukaryota; kingdom Metazoa; phylum Chordata; class Actinopteri; order Chaetodontiformes; family Chaetodontidae; genus Chelmon; species Chelmon rostratus. Next base: position 13,036,188 of record NC_055660.1, on the reverse strand, counting down.
GTCGTAAGACGCGAAAAACTGCGATAAATTTCCCATAAGAAATGAATGGGACGGGCGAAAAAAACAAGATTGAAATTGGAGTTTTTCAAACATCTGTAGCTCAGGCATACATTCACCGAGAGACTTCATTTCAACTTGAAAATGTAGACCCAAGTCTGGTCTATTGGTGTGTTCATCCACATTTTGATTGGTCCTATAGTTTTTGATCAGTCACTGTTCAATGACAGTGATCGTTTGGCGGGAAATTTTGAGATTATAATGGGTGTGTATTGCGCGGAATGTTCGTGCTAGAGTGCGTGCTAGAGTGGCACAGAGTCTAAAAACGATCTGAAAATCTTCTCTTTTTCTCGTCGCTACGGCCACAAATTACACTCTACACGCATAATTTTGGGCTCATTTTGTAGACAAACTTGTCCTCTTTCGTGTGATGTCCTCGAAAAAGCCGAGAGACTTACTGAATTTAAATAGTGAGACGTTTTGTGCAGCCAGCGCCCTCCTGTTCTCCCATTAAGTCCCATGTTAAAATTCAGAGCTGTTTTGTGAGCAAAGCAGAAATGCCTCCTGTCTTTAGATCGCCATAAAACGAAAAGTTGTTGTGTCAGGAATAAAACGAGGAGATGGCCGGACTCAGGAAGTTCTCGGGAGTCCGATGATCTATAGTACACTCTGATACGAGGTACGGTTCTCTCACCAGAGGATTTAGTTCAGGAGGTTCGCCGAACCCAAATCTCACTGCATACAATACAAACTCCTGTTCTCTGAGTCGCAGAGTCTTTTTAAGTCGACCATTTTGTCATTTTTCTAAAGAATATCTGGACATAAAACACACGTACATCTGGCCCAGACTTGTCCGCATCTCACAGTGTAATCGGTTTTTTGATAGCAGCTACGGTTTTGACACAATCGCAAGTTGTTCGGAAGAAACCGACAGCGAAAAAGCCGCTTTTCAAGGGAAGAGTTTAACAGGTGCAACTGTCATTTACACACACACCGGTCAATAACCCACGCACACACATCTGCAGGACAACCAGCCTGAGAATGATTATCTTAACGAGCTCAGTCAAAACAAGGGCATTGTTTGAAAACAATCTCTGTCCAACAAGCAGTTAAACTCAGCTTCAGAAAGCTCTTTGCCAAAGAGGTTGAGACAGTAGTCACACAAATGCACACACAAAAAGGGCTAACCAACAGCTAAAAAGTGATTAAAAACAGCACGTCAAAACTGAACAGGAACAGGTAAACAGTGGGAGAGGTGCAGAGGTAATTATCAGCAGGTGGGGCAGAAGTTACACAGGCACACACGCACACACACACATTCAGACACATATATACTATACACATCTCCATGTTGGAGCTGGTTGGGCTGCTTGTGTAGTTCAAGCAGACACACACACACAAACAGACGAAGACACACACATACGCAGTCACACACAATGACAGATACATAAACACACACACACAGACAAATGCATAATGAAAACCCCATCCCCCCGCCCCCTTGTTAACGCCGTTAGCTCTGTTAGCTCTGTTAGCACAGTTAGCTCTGTTAGCGTTAGCGCCGTTAGCTCTATTCGCACCGTTAGCTGTTCGCTCCGTTAGTGTTAGCTCTGTTAGCTCCGTTAGCATTAGCTCCATTCATGTTTATTGATTCAGTTCATTAATTCATGTTAACAGAGACATAAAGCAGAGGAGAGAAGCAGACACAGACAGCTGAGGTGATCAACAGAGACAGACAAGGAGAAAGCCACAGAAACACAGCTGAGAGCAATTCATTAATCAGGGACTGACTGCCTCTGATATCTGCCGTTTTCTCACATTGCAGCCTTTTTCAATTGTCCGCTGCTTCGCCATAGTTTCTCCTAGAGACTTCATTCAAACTTTAAAACGTAGATAATTTTGTCGGCTCGAACGCACCCCGTGTCCCTTTCAAAATTTCCCAGGGGGAATTTTCTAGTTAGGGACACGGGGCAACGTCCCGAGTCACTGGCTCCTACAGCTATGAAATAGCTGCAGGAGCCAGTGACTCGGGGCGTAGCCCCGAGTCACTTATTACTATCCCGCGCGTTTCTTCTTCTTCTTCTTATTATTATTTTTCATCTTCCTCCAAGTTTTCGTCCCTTAACTCGCCCCGCAGCTTTGAGAAAACCCTCGCAAATTATATATGAAAACGTGCGTATTGTTCGGGATCGGTGTGCTATTACTTTTCTCAAATTTATCGCAGTTTTTCGCGTCGTAAGACGCGAAAAACTGCGATAAATTTCCCATAAGAAATGAATGGGACGGGCGAAAAAAACAAGATTGAAATTGGAGTTTTTCAAACATCTGTAGCTCAGGCATACATTCACCGAGAGACTTCATTTCAACTTTAAAATGTAGACCCAAGTCTGGTCTATTGGTGTGTTCATCCACATTTTGATTGGTCCTATAGTTTTTGATCAGTCACTGTTCAATGACAGTGATCGTTTGGCGGGAAATTTTGAGATTATAATGGGTGTGTATTGCGCGGAATGTTCGTGCTAGAGTGCGTGCTAGAGTGGCACAGAGTCTAAAAACGATCTGAAAATCTTCTCTTTTTCTCGTCGCTACGGCCACAAATTACACTCTACACGCATAATTTTGGGCTCATTTTGTAGACAAACTTGTCCTCTTTCGTGTGATGTCCTCGAAAAAGCCGAGAGACTTACTGAATTTAAATAGTGAGACGTTTTGTGCAGCCAGCGCCCTCCTGTTCTCCCATTAAGTCCCATGTTAAAATTCAGAGCTGTTTTGTGAGCAAAGCAGAAATGCCTCCTGTCTTTAGATCGCCATAAAACGAAAAGTTGTTGTGTCAGGAATAAAACGAGGAGATGGCCGGACTCAGGAAGTTCTCGGGAGTCCGATGATCTATAGTACACTCTGATACGAGGTACGGTTCTCTCACCAGAGGATTTAGTTCGGGAGGTTCGCCGAACCCAAATCTCACTGCATACAATACAAACTCCTGTTCTCTGAGTCGCAGAGTCTTTTTAAGTCGACCATTTTGTCATTTTTCTAAAGAATATCTGGACATAAAACACACGTACATCTGGCCCAGACTTGTCCGCATCTCACAGTGTAATCGGTTTTTTGATAGCAGCTACGGTTTTGACACAATCGCAAGTTGTTCGGAAGAAACCGACAGCGAAAAAGCCGCTTTTCAAGGGAGGAGTTTAACAGGTGCAACTGTCATTTACACACACACCGGTCAATAACCCACGCACACACATCTGCAGGACAACAAGCCTGAGAATGATTATCTTAACGAGCTCAGTCAAAACAAGGGCATTGTTTGAAAACAATCTCCATCCAACAAACAGTTAAACTCAGCTTCACCAAGCGCTTTGCCAAAAAGGTTGAGACAGTAGTCACACAAACACACACACAAGCAGGGCTAACCAACAGCTAAAAAGTGATTAAAAACAAGCACGTCAAAACTGAACAGGAACAAGTAAAAAGTGGGAGAGGTAGAGAGGTAATTATCAGCAGGTGGGGCAGAAGTTACACACGCACACAAACAAACACACACACACACACACATTCAGACACACATATACCAGACACATCTCCATGTAGGAGCTGGTTGGGCTGCTTGTGTAGTTCAAGCAGACACACACACACAAACAGACGAAGACACACACATACGCAGTCACACACAACGACAGATACATAAACACACACACACAGACAAATGCATAATGAAAACCCCATCCCCCCGCCCCCTTGTTAACGCCGCTAGCTCTATTAGCTCTGTTAGCACAGTTAGCTCTGGTTGCGTTAGCGCCGTTAGCTCTATTCGCACCGTTAGCTGTTCGCTCCATTAGTGTTAGCTCTGTTAGCTCCTTTAGCATTAGCTCCATTCATGTTTATTGATTCAGTTCATTAATTCATGTTAACAGAGACATGAAGCAGAGGAGAGAAGCAGACACAGACAGCTGAGGTGATCAACAGAGACAGACAAGGAGAAAGCCACAGAAACACAGCTGGGACCAGTTCATTAATCAGGGACTGACTGCCTCTGATATCTGCTGTTTTCTCAAATTGCAGCCTTTTTCAATTGTCCGCTGCTTCGCCATAGTTTCTCCTAGAGACTTCATTCAAACTTTAAAACGTAGATAATTTTGTCGGCTCAAAATGACCCTCGGCACATTTTGATATCTCTTACGGTTTTCGAGCTATGACCATCGAAGGCCGACGTAAGACGCAAACAACTGCGATAAATTTCCCAAAAGAAATGAATGGGGAAATTTCCTCAAATTTCAGCCTTTTTCAATTGTCCGCTGCTCGGCCATACTTTGTCCTAGAGACTTCATTCAAACTTTAAAACGTAGATAATTTTGTCGGCTCGAACGCACCCCGTGTCCCTTTCAAAATTTCCCAGGGGGAATTTTCTAGTTATTATTTTTCATCTTCCTCCAAGTTTTCGTCCTCAAACTCGTCCCACAGCTTTGAGAAAACCCTCGCAAATTATATATCAAAACGTGCGTATTGTTCGGGATCGGTGTGCTATTACTTTTCTCAAATTTATCGCAGTTTTTCGCGTCGTAAGACGCGAAAAACTGCGATAAATTTCCCATAAGAAATGAATGGGACGGGCGAAAAAAACAAGATTGAAATTGGAGTTTTTCAAACATCTGTAGCTCAGGCATACATTCACCGAGAGACTTCATTTCAACTTTAAAATGTAGACCCAAGTCTGGTCTATTGGTGTGTTCATCCACATTTTGATTGGTCCTATAGTTTTTGATCAGTCACTGTTCAATGACAGTGATCGTTTGGCGGGAAATTTTGAGATTATAATGGGTGTGTATTGCGCGGAATGTTCGCGCTAGAGTGCGTGCTAGAGTGGCACAGAGTCTAAAAACGATCTGAAAATCTTCTCTTTTTCTCGTCGCTACGGCCACAAATTACACTCTACACGCATAATTTTGGGCTCATTTTGTAGACAAACTTGTCCTCTTTCGTGTGATGTCCTCGAAAAAGCCGAGAGACTTACTGAATTTAAATAGTGAGACGTTTTGTGCAGCCAGCGCCCTCCTGTTCTCCCATTAAGTCCCATGTTAAAATTCAGAGCTGTTTTGTGAGCAAAGCAGAAATGCCTCCTGTCTTTAGATGGCCATAAAACGAAAAGTTGTTGTGTCAGGAATAAAACGAGGAGATGGCCGGACTCAGGAAGTTCTCGGGAGTCCGATGATCTATAGTACACTCTGATACGAGGTACGGTTCTCTCACCAGAGGATTTAGTTCAGGAGGTTCGCCGAACCCAAATCTCACTGCATACAATACAAACTCCTGTTCTCTGAGTCGCAGAGTCTTTTTAAGTCGACCATTTTGTCATTTTTCTAAAGAATATCTGGACATAAAACACACGTACATCTGGCCCAGACTTGTCCGCATCTCACAGTGTAATCGGTTTTTTGATAGCAGCTACGGTTTTGACACAATCGCAAGTTGTTCGGAAGAAACCGACAGCGAAAAAGCCGCTTTTCAAGGGAGGAGTTTAACAGGTGCAACTGTCATTTACACACACACCGGTCAATAACCCACGCACACACATCTGCAGGACAACAAGCCTGAGAATGATTATCTTAACGAGCTCAGTCAAAACAAGGGCATTGTTTGAAAACAATCTCCATCCAACAAACAGTTAAACTCAGCTTCACCAAGCGCTTTGCCAAAAAGGTTGAGAAAGTAGTCACACAAACACACACACAAGCAGGGCTAACCAACAGCTAAAAAGTGATTAAAAACAAGCACGTCAAAACTGAACAGGAACAGGTAAACAGTGGGAGAGGTAGAGAGGTAATTATCAGCAGGTGGGGCAGAAGTTACACACGCACACAAACAAACACACACACACACACACATTCAGACACACATATACCAGACACATCTCCATGTAGGAGCTGGTTGGGCTGCTTGTGTAGTTCAAGCAGACACACACACACAAACAGACGAAGACACACACATACGCAGTCACACACAATGACAGATACATAAACACACACACACAGACAAATGCATAATGAAAACCCCATCCCCCCGCCCCCTTGTTAACGCCGTTATTAGCTCTGTTAGCACAGTTAGCTCTGTTAGCGTTAGCGCCGTTAGCTCTATTCGCACCGCTAGCTGTTAGCTCCGTTAGTGTTAGCTCTGTTAGCTCCGTCAGCATTAGCTCCATTCATGTTTATTGATTCAGTTCATTAATTCATGTTAACAGAGACATGAAGCAGAGGAGAGAAGCAGACACAGACAGCTGAGGTGATCAACAGAGACAGACAAGGAGAAAGCCACAGAAACACAGCTGAGAGCAATTCATTAATCAGGGACTGACTACCTCTGATATCTGCCGTTTTCTCAATTTGCAGCCTTTTTCAATTGTCCGCTGCTTCGCCATAGTTTCTCCTAGAGACTTCATTCAAACTTTAAAACGTAGATAATTTTGTCGGCTCCAAATGACCCTCGGCACATTTTGATATCTCTTACGGTTTTCGAGCTATGACCATCGAAGGCCGACGTAAGACGCGAACAACTGCGATAAATTTCCCATAAGAAATGAATGGGGAAATTTCCTCAAATTTCAGCCTTTTTCAATTGTCCGCTGCTCGGCCATACTTTGTCCTAGAGACTTCATTCAAACTTTAAAACGTAGATAATTTTGTCGGCTCGAACACACCCCGTGTCCCTTTCAAAATTTCCCAGGGGGAATTTTCTAGTTACTGTTTGCACCCCCCCCGTGTGTTCTAAAGAGCTTCTTTAACAGTAAATTTCTTCACTGTGAGATTAATAAAGTTTTATCTAATCTAATCTAATCTATTTTTTTCTGTTACAAAGACGAATTCCGAGCTGCTGCTTCATAGAATTTGTATGCTAATCTTACTTTCTTTGTTAAGACAAATAATTTTATGAGGTTTGGTTAAAGAAAATCTGATTTTTGTTTTGTTTGATTAATTCCTGTTTCTAGTTGTGTCTGTCACTCTTTCACATATTGAGCCTTAGAGCTCACATTATATTAATTTATGATGGTTCATTGAAAGGCAAGCATTAACAAACTTTTCGTCCCACACCTAATTTACACTTCTATTGTTGTCTTAATTCCCTGAATAAAGGTAAAGCTCATATTCCACTTCTATCTGTCAGTCTCTCCCGTTTAATACAGCTCTGATTCAGCACCTTTGTTCTTATTATTCAGAGGAAAATTACAGGACCAGCTCTCTGGGCTGCAGCAATTCCTCTTAACTTCACACTGAGGAGGATAAAGGCTAATTACATCAATCTCACTTAAGCCTCGCCCTCTTACCATCGCCCTCTGCCCTCCATAATACTGCCCAGGGACCGCTGAGTGGACCCACGGGTAATATGCTGATTAAACAGCAGACGGTGGTAATTAACAAGCAAGTGAGGTATTTGATGATGAGTGTGAAGGCTGTTGGTGACTTATAGTCTTTCCACGCCTCTCATACACATTTTTACCACTCTGCCTGAATGTGAACTAACTTGTGCGGCTGTGGGAAAGAATATCTACGTGGCTCTCGATCATCTGCTTCTTCCACGAGCCTAGATTTTAAAATGAAACCTTATAGTGTGTTATGATTGTGTTAAAATGGTCTTTTGTTTCATACATCTATGGTCGTAACCTAGTGTTATTTCCAAATGCAAGGAGCATGTCACTAGCCAGCTGTGTGATAATGTGGGTTTAAAGGTGAGGTGGCGTTATTTAAGTCTACAGGCTCTTGTTTAAGTCTAGACTCAACAACTACTGCAAATTTCAGCATCCCTGTGCTGCAGATAAATCTGTCGCCCTGCATTATCCACCGTGCTACAATGGAATATAAGTGAGGGGCAAGTGGGGCGTTGACCTTAAGAAGTTATTGCCACTCCGTTACCTACGGAGACTCTAATGGATCTTTGTGATCAGAAACGACGAAGCTCAAGGAAATAAAGTCAGGAACTGAAGAGGAGCCTGTACAGTATAAATGTTTGGGTTTCCACGACGTCTCAAAAGCCCTGCAGCTCTGTTAAATTAGGCTGTTTCCAATTTAGACAAATGTGAGTTACGATGTTTAGACACAGTCCAAGTGCAGAGGTGCAAATATGCTTCTTTAATTCCTCATTGAAACAATACGCAAATGAAGTAAAATCGAACTTCTATTTCTCTTGCTCGCTTATCTTTTACTTGCCTGCACTCAGAATATTTTCATGCTTTTCTGGGAAGTCCATAAATGTATTCTAGACTCAATTTAGACCTTGTATTATTCAAATTTACGGCAAGTCTTTTGTATATGCTGCAGTGTTTTTGAGGTTTTCATTGGAACGAGCAGCGGTTTTTAGTCCTGCAGACTCATATTTGAAAGACTTTTTACATTTAGCCCAGGAACCAACGCTGGAACCACAAAAGATGTCTGCAAAGGCGTTTGGAGAGACGGTTCTTACAGAGGCTATATGGTACTGGTTAATGATTTAGAGTTGCTCTAACCATGTGCCACCACCTCTACATCCACCCTCTCTCTCTCTCGTGCACACACACATGCAACCATCCTGACATAAGTCCATCTCCCGGGAGGCTTTACTGTCTGAGCGGCCGTTTCCCATCAGAATACTACTGTGTTTTGTTTTTTTTTTCCTCTCTGCCATCGGGCGCATCGTTAGCCATGTTCCTCCAGAAACTGGACTCCAGGGAATTGTGTAGGGTCTCTAATGGAGAGTCGGGAACATGTTCCATCTATCGACCGTTTGTTATCTCTCTCCTCCTCGTTCTCTGCCCGCCTCTTATCTGTCTTGATCGTTCCCTTCTATCTCTGTGGTGTCTTTTGTCTTCCTGTCCTTTGTTTCACTTTCTCTCGCTCTGCAGATGTTGCCTGTTGTTTATCACCCAAACACTTGTGTCTAAAGTGTGTGTGTGTGTGTGTGTGTGTGTGTGTGTGGATGCTATCGTTGTCTCACCCTGTGATCTCTTCCCAGTGTTGAAGTTGTTGAAAATGGCAACCGGGATGAGAGCTCTGCTAGACACAGTGGTCCAGGCTCTGCCTCAGGTATGTGTCATCCCACACACACACACACACATCCCTCCTCCAGCTTATCACAAGGACACACAGGAGTTAATTAACATTTGTGGAATGATAAACGATCTGCATCAATAGAAGCTCCCTGAGAATTATGACTTTCAGGAAGTCGGGTTATGGCTAAATTTTTGCCCCCAGTGGTTTGACACCTTGCTAAATTTCCACTGCTCCTCTCATTTATTCAGCAAATATAAAGACCGCTGTGGCATTAATTTAAGATGTTTAACTCCCACTGCTGTCGATGAGAAAAGAGCAGATAAAAAGTTCTTCTCCCTCGGTACATTAAGAGACTTTCTGCTCTTTAGCCTTTACTCAGATTCATGTATTCAAAGTTTTGGCTTCCTGGTTTCTGGATTACTGTGGATTTTCGAGAGCAGTTTTTAGCCAGGATTTCTGTACATTAACCCTGAATTTGTCTGAAATTAACATCAACAAACTGGAAATTTGACAAGCTTGTTGTGATTGTGCGTAATCATGGAACAGTCAACAAAACAAGAGCCGTATTTCCTTCCTCCTCCTGTGCTGTGGGTGCTGCTGCAGCTGGACATCTTTCCATCACTGTCACTTTGTCTCTGTCTGCCGCCATCAGTTCAGTTATTAATTAGCAGAAGCAGAAGCAGCATTTAATAGAAAAGACAGATAAGTTACAGACAAGTTAGTGGCAGAAAGGATTTTTGTCAGATAAATGATGATGTATCTTCGGCACGTTTGCTTTGACAAATTGCCCAACGTATCGTGAGTGGCTTTAAGTGTTCTGTAATAACAAAACATTACTCCAGTCCAGCCTACCAGAAACGACATAACCTCTGCCATTAATATGTACAAATGCTCGTGTGGTGCTTTTAGTTGGTGCATTAAAGGTTAAGGACATTTTGGGTTTTTTTTGTCATTGTCTACAAATCCCATGAAAAGACCACTAAAAGCTAACTAATCTCCTAAAACGTCTGGGCACTGTGGTATTTAGGAGACGTTACTCAAACAGGAGTAAACAGTGAATTCATTGGGGACCATTTTCAGCAGTGGATGTGGCGCTCCGGGCAGCAGGTGTGTTGGGCCAACTCAAAGTATTCTACAGATGTTTGCTTTAAATATTTCTTTGTGCCAGTTTATTTTTTATTAGTTAGTTATGGGGTGTAACTGCTCAGCATCTCCTCTGGTAACCTGGCAACCCCCTTTTGATGACAAGACGCCGTGTGAGGTCACTGCGGTTGGCTGCTTGCACACATTACCTTGAGCTGTATACAGTACAGGCTCTGAGAACAGAAACCATACAGGCAAAGATGCACCACAGCAACCTCAAAGAGCTCCATGCAACACATTTTATGTCAAAAAGCTTCTAGATAGTGCCTTGTCAAGCTGCAACTGAGCTATAAATGTCTCATAGTATTAATTCAAATTGTCTTTTCCAGTAGTAACTTAAAACAGTGTGGAGCATCTTTACAGCAGATTTTCAGAATGAGATTACAGGACCAAAATCTGCAAAAATATAAATTAAATTATGTCATTTTCCATCCCCACATGTTCCCCTTTGATATATATATGCTTTATCTTTTGCTACATATTGAAAAGTAGTAGTTAAAAAAGTAGTAGTAGTAGTTCAGAAAGACCTGTTTGACTTTTCTTCACATTATGAGCTCTAAGTCCTTCTTTTTTAATGTGGAGAAACCAGAGAAAAATAGACTAATGGGTCTGGACTGGCTGTTCTCTTTAAAAACAGCTCTTTATTAAAGACATTTGTAAAGGAGTGAGTCAGTGTGCAGCCAGAAGTTTGTTTTTTTCAGTTCTGCTGCTTTATCAATGCCCTGACTCCCCCTGGAAGGTTTTTTGCCTCCCTGATATTTGACTAGAAAAATATGTACACACAGATACACACATTAACACAAAGAGGCTTAGACACACACACAGAGAAATCTCTTTGGCTTCAGTGCTGCCTCAAAATCAATAGTTACCTTTTTTCCATCCACTTTAACTTCTTTTCCTTCCAGTCCCTGCTCTCTCGTTGGGCCGGATTTTATCGCTTTTGTTGCTTTTGTTTTTGCGGTGGAAGCTCAGACCACAACAAAAATACACATCAAGCTAACAGGGAGTCAGCGGAGGTGCACAACTGCACTTGTGAGCATCCGCACACACTAACACAAAGCGTCACAGGTCAGCAGGAAGTAATGAATGTTTTTATGTGATTAGAAAAACATTTTGAACATGGTTATCTTGTGCATTGAAAAAAAAGTGCTTTCGGTGCCTTAATGACCGTCCCACAGTATCATTTTTCCTGTAGTTTTACAGCACAGTCTCTGTTGTCATGGTGCCAGCGCTCTGACCTCTTCATTGGTTTCTTGTAATGTTGCTCTGCCAATACACTCGGTAGGGTAGGTTAAAATGTTTGAAATGTAAATGGATAGAAACGCTGCATGTCTTTAAAGGGTAGTTTCACTGCTTTTCAAGATACTGTCTCTATGATCTATAATCACATCATGACTTTGTTTTTTTACAGACTTCATTTTCTGCTGGGCTCGTTCCTTCCGTAGAGATTTTCTTTTTGAAAACAATGAAAGCAGAAAAGGATCATGTTTGACTTGCTGACATTTCATTTGCACTTATCCTCCCGGCTACATCCTCAATTAAAGCCACTATAATATAATGTTAAAAAACAATTCTATTGACTTGCAAAGAAAGCAGGAGCACTTCAGAATGACTGATATGCAGCTTAGACTTCATTCCACGAGCTAATTTGTTTTCCAAAAGTAATGGAAAAAGCATAATATCATCATATTTGTGGCTTCATCTGGATGTGAACTGCATAAACCATTTAATCTGTAAAAAAAAATAATCTAGACAATATAGTCAGATTCTTATTAGTGTCTATGGAAAAAAAGATATATTTCAAAAGTTCAAAAAGGGCAGAACGTTACAACATGGCTTCAATAGAAAATTCAATTCTATATGAAGTGACAGATATTTTCACCTAAGATGAAGCCAAGGTAACACATACATACTGAGCAAAAGAGCTCTTAGAAAAGTTAAAAAAAAAAAAAAAAAAGTTTTGATCATGTAAGCTACTACAGCTGATAGCAGACATGCATTGTTATTCTTTTACATCGAGAATACACATATTCGAATAAACTGTGAGCTTTCCCATTTCTTGAAGGTAGAAGGTTGTCATAAAGTCTAGTGGTGACCTAAAGGTAGTCAGAGAAGCATGACTTGTGTCACATTACGTGCCAAATTCTAGACACGGTTTTGACAAAAGTCCCGCCATGATGCAGATGACAGAGTCAGGGTTTCATTAGTCTGAATGCTGTAAAAGGGAATGTTTGCTAAAGTCGCTGTTTGCTATGGAAACCAAAGGTATAAATATCAAAGTCTGCTCTGTCTTCCTCACAAGCTTCTGTTGCTTGGTTGCCAACTCTAATGCTTCATAGCATCCAGCAGACTGTTTCTTATACCACAGCATCCTCATCCCTACGGTGTGCTTTCGCTTTCTGCTCGAGGGATCTAAAGACATCAGATGGGCTCAAGTTACAAGCTGCAAACTGCTTCAGGCCAAACTGTTGCTTTTAATAGCCACAAGGAAACATCAACATGCACAACTAGAGGACGAATGCTGTCCTCTGGCTTTGCCCACACCCTGTCCTCCAATAAAACCTATATGTCTTCTTCTTTTCCAATCCACTCTTGCAATTTATTTGCCTACCTAATGGAATTCTACAGCTATGTATTCAAATGCACTTCATTGCCTTTCCTGCGAGGTGACTTAGCTAATAGCATTCTGCTTATTGCCTGCTATTGCACCCCAGGGAGTCTTTTTCTCATTTGCATTGCATATCTCTATCTGTGAACACGTTGACTCTCTACACAGACGGATTCATGTCTGTTAAAATGTGAGAAAGTAAAATTTTCACCAAAGCGTGTAATAGAGTGATTATCCCTGATTTGAGGCAGGGAGCGATGGAGTTAACCTGTGGTTTTGCTGTTTGCATCTTTTTCTGATCTTTGCAGGATCCTGGATGAGCCTGTTTCGTTTCATGACCTCTAAGTCGTAAACAAACATTCAAAAGCTAATGCAGCGCTTCAAAAATGCATGAACATCTATCACAAAATAAGCCTGTTTTCATATTTCCTTAAATGTAAAAGCTTTCTGTCCAGATTGTCGTCCATCCAGCTGGGTGGGCAGCACAGTGGGAGATTCTTTTCACAGAAGATCTGATGCAACATGAATTGTTTAGCAGCTTCGCAGGTTGTGGTTTGTGGCATCTTCAATGAAACCTGCCTCTGGTGTCCTATTAGGTCATCAGTAAAGGCTGTGTACACCTTCAAAAGATGATGAACCGATGGGGGAAATACTGGAATCTGTTTATATTGGGTGCGAAGGACAATAACAAAACAAGATCAAGTTCATGTTGTGTGATGTGGTGAGCTTCACAGAAGTTTTCTTTGTGCTATATAACTGACACTTCAAAGGTACTGAAGGTGCAGCAGTAGGAAGGGTCAGAGTCACCTCTGTTCATATAAAGCATGAATGTTCCTTTCTGTGCGACAGGTGGGAAACCTTGGCCTGCTCTTCATGTTGCTGTTCTTCATCTACGCAGCTCTGGGAGTGGAGCTGTTTGGAGAGCTGGGTAAGTCTGCTCCGCTGCCAACCTGTTGCCAATCAGGTGATTAAAACACGACTGTAGCTGCACTCAGAACAAGATATGACCAATTCCTTGTCAAATTAGCTGTTTTTAAGCACTTTCACTGATGATCACGACACCATGTGGCTCTTCAGCGGTAGTGTTTGCTCAGTAGCCGCCAGTCTGTCGGGCCACACTGTTGTGTCTAAACTGGAAATTAGCTATCTGGTTTGTTTTTGACTGGTCAAATATCTGTAGTAAATTCTAAAAATCTCTATCTTAAAAGTAGCTTGATTGCAGTCCATTGTGTAGAAGAAAATGAATAAATGGACAAATCTTCCATCAAAATCAGGTAATTGCAATCAATCAATCAAGAATGAAGTGAAGTAAACACCAGGATGAAAATGAGTTAAAAATTATCATACAATAAGTTTAGTCAGGGTTACTTGATTTAAGTTGGTTTCCTTCGCTCTTTGGCACAAAACTCTCGAACCTGATGACACGTTACCAGAACTGTGTTGAGTCTATGTGGCTTGTGTGGCACTTGAACTGTTCTTCGATCCACTATCTAGCAGAATGGAGATCAGCCTACCATCCGATGACACACATACACTTTTGTTCCTGATCGTCTGTATCTGTCTATTTAGACTCTGATGGAGACATAAAGGTCTCAAAACGTGTGTCTGAACAACAGGCTGGGTGTTCAGTGTCAGTGTGCTCCAGTGGGCGGGTTGTGGTTCATTCCGGGTTAACCCCCATGGGTGTGGGGGTGTATTTTCAGCAGCACTGACACGACTGAATGATCATAGAAATATTCTGGGAATACTACAGGAAGCAGTGTGTCTCTATGATCCTCTCACTCTTTTGCGACTACACTCTGCTGCTCGTCACATTGAACACAGTTCATTGGACAGTTAGAGAGTATACAGGCTACTATTAAGCGTGGAATTGAGTAGTTATACTATGTAGTTCAGAGAATATTAAAGATGAAACTGACAGTAGGGCGGGACTGAGAGAAAAAGTCAGCAGTAGAAATCTGTCTACAACTTCAGCGCCTTGGACAGCACCGTGGATTTGTCAGTACACAGCGCAGCTGATATGGATTCAACATATTCAACCAAACAGCCCAAGCAATTTAAAGCTGTAATCTCTCTGAACCTCCTTTCCCCTCTTTCCTTTCTCCTCATGTCTTTTCTCAGTGTGTAACGCTGACTACCCCTGTGAAGGGATGAGTCGACACGCCACCTTTGAAAACTTCGGGATGGCCTTCCTCACACTCTTTCAGGTTTCCACCGGTGACAACTGGAATGGCATCATGAAGGTACTTCAGTTTATAGCTGCTTTAGAATGAGTTTATATCACTCTTTCTCTTGACATTTGTATGTAATCAACCAAGCTGATCGAGTTTCACTTTTTCTCATCGTCACCTCATCTCCTCTAGTCGAGACGGCACACGTTTTCTGAGATGAGAGTCAATCAGGGGGCAGTCTAAAGCTGCTCTTAAGAGTCTAGACATAAGTACAAGCTACAATTTTCTGTTTTTTGAGCTGCCCTAACCTATTTTACACCAATCTCAGCGCAGACACAAACCAAAAAGAATTGAACAGACCGGATGATATTTCGGAAGGGGAAATGAGTGAGTAATGAGCTTGTCCTTTAGCAAAGATGGCGCTGAAATAGTAAATGTGCACTCAACAAAAACCTTCCACGGATGAATAAAGATTAAAATTTCCAATCTGCATATTTTGATCCCCCTCTTCATTCTCTCATCTCTCACTCTAATCACTCCCAAGTACCTGGAGCTCTTAAAATTTTATCACAGCCCGTTTCTGTGGTTAAGTTAATCAGTGCTGATTAGTCACTCTTAGAAAGAGTGACTGACTGTTGACGAAAGGAAGACAGACAGGAAAGTCTGACAGCCCTCGAGCTTTTAACAAGCCGGATTGTGAGTTTGACAGTGTGCACATTAATAACTTCACTCTGAGTCTCTATGAGTCATTATTGAACATAATCAGGTTATTCCCTTAAAACTATATTCAGATTCTCATGAAACAAGCACACTGAGAGCATTTTCAACCCTTTTACTAAGATAAGATAACACTACATTAATCCCACGTCAGGGAAATTAAATTGTTACATGCAGCAAACAATAAAAGACATCAGAGAATCAGAATGGTCAATAAAAAGATATACAGAATAAAAAATAGATTAAACAGCTATGCGTATGTACATTATATACAGGATTATGAGAATACTGCTGCCACAAGAGAGTAAAAAATCTATGTTGCCTTCTGATAAAAATTGATAATAAATACTATAATATGACAATAAAGTCATATTGTACAATATGTAGAGGATTCAGGATGAGTAGCATAAGTAGAATTAGTGCAAAACAGTCAGTTTGTGATGTTGTAATGGGAATCAGCATCAACACGGTCTTCTGTTAAGTGATGCTGGAGTTGAATATTCTGACAGCTGTTGGAATGAAGGACCTGCAGTAGCATTCCTTCTTACAGGGTGGATGCAGCAGGTTGTTGGTTGAAGGAGTGGCTTAAGCCCCCGCAACGTCTCATGCAGGGGTGTCCATGATTGATGTCAGCTTGGCTAACATTCCTCTGTCAGCCACCTCCTTGACAGTGTCCAGAGGGCAGTCCAGGACGGAGCCAGGGCTCCTGACCAGTTTGTTTAGTCTCTTTCTGTCCCCCTCAGAGCTTCCACAGATGCAACCACAGAGTCACGAGAAGTTTTTCTTGAAATACAGCACAATGTGTTTGTCCACAAGACACCTTCAGTCTGTGATGAGTCTTCTCACTGAAATCTCGCTATTCTTCTATTTTGTCCTCCTCCTCTTCATCTGTCGGACCCCTTCTTCTTCACCCCAATGCTCCTGAAACCCCACCACCCACCAGGACACGCTGAGGGAGTGCCCGCCGGACGGTCCAGGCAGCGACTACGGCTGTCATGCTGGACTGCAGTTCATCTCCCCCATGTACTTTGTGTCCTTCGTGCTCACGGCTCAGTTCGTCCTGATAAACGTGGTGGTGGCCGTGCTCATGAAGCATCTGGACGACTCCAACAAGGAGGCGCAGGAGGACGCCGAGATGGACGCCGAGATTGAGCTGGAGCTGGCTCAGGGAGGCCTCTGCTGCATGATGGGGGGCATCGGAGCGATCGCCGGGGCCACGGGTGGCGCTGCGAGTGGGGCCGGAGCGGCGTCTGGTGCAATCACGGCGGGGGCGGTCGGGGGTCCATGTGGTGGTGTGATTGCGCCGCTACGAGATGGAGGAGGCGGCGGTGCAGCTCATGAGGGACATGCACACAGTCGATGTCGGCTCTTCTCTCCTGCGCAGGTAAGAAGACTTTCAGGCACTCTGGAGAGTAACCAGCACTGACGCAGCCCCACCTCCTCCTTTAATAATGCCGAAAAGAGTTCAGCAATTCACAAAGGCAACACAAAGTGCTTAATGTAAAACAGCCATCAGGTAAGAAGAAAAGACGCTTCAGGAGAAAGCAGATTTAGAACCTGTTAGACCTTCAGAGAGGCTATTCCAGGGTTACGGGGCGTAATTAACAAAGGCTGCCTGCCTGTGCCTTTTAGTTCTAGCCTCAGGAACATTCAAGAGGTTTGAGTCAGAGGATCTAAGCTACAGGACAGATAGGACGGGGCAACAGCATTCAGTGTTCAGTTTATATCCAGATCAGTCAGTTAGGAGAAATTTAACCTCTATAAGATCGCCCTTCAAACTCCTGTGAGGGATTCGTGACATAATTATATTTTATGTCTTCATGTCTACATGCTGATCATCTAAACTGAGATCTCAAAGGAGAGGTTTGGAACAGCATGGATTAGGCTAAACTGGGACAACTTCAGTTGAAAAGTTTGGGCCAAGCTAATATATATCACATATTGTGATACTAAACTAAACAATACATGATTGGCTTGTTTGTGCTGTTTTATTTCAAGATTTCGTTAAGTTCCTTAACAATTGGGGTCTGCACAGCATCTGGAGATGTTTTTCATTCACGAAATACCACCGCCTTTCTTGGGCAAATACAAGGAGCTGATGACTTCTACACACATCCATTTGAACATGTTACACAGCCCTTAAACTTCTACAGAGGCTTCACATGCACCAACACACACACACACACGTGCAAAGAAATGGCTGCTGTCCCTGGCGATCTAAAAATACCATGAGTGCGGGCAGTGGCGGCGGCGTTGCCTCTCATTCGTCAGCTCCCTGATTGCTGCATCTCAGCCAGCAAGTCGGCACAAGCTATATCTATAATCACACTCAGAAAAAATAATAGCACCTGCAGATGAGAGGTGGTATTTTTAGAAGTACGCTCGCTGAGGCGGAAAGAAAGCAACAAGTAAATAAACAAACAGAGGCAGAAACAAGGGAGAGGCGGCGAAAAGGAGAAGTCAGGAAATGGAGAGAGAGGGAAAAATAGAATAAATATAAATGACAAATGAGAGCAGCAGAAGGAGGGGGGTGAGAGGAGAGCTGCAGCAATGATGAAGTGGCTGAATGAGTGACAAACTGTGCGAGTGTATCGAGTGACCGACCGCTCGGATGCAGCCTGCCGCCTGAACGATTGTGGGGAGTGTCTAAAGGTGTGTCTGCAAGCAAACGAGTCCACGGCGGAGTGTTTGCTCCTTCACTTTAATGTGTTTGGGCAGGTGACAAGTAAACCGCAAGGTGGCTCGTTAGAAATGACCCCATAAACACAAACGCTGATTAGTGGAAAAAGAAGGAGCTGGGTGTCGGCTCCTGATTGCCAGCTGTGCCTTATACTCAGAAAGCCATAAGGGTCAGTCGTGACTAATGCGTATTATTTCCTCATGTGGTCTGACATTTTCACCAGACAAAGTTCATCTGTCATGGTAATGCTGGGAACGGCCCTTTATAGAAACATATAAAGGCAAGAAACCCCGAACATGACCACAGAAAGGAACGCATACTGAACAAATGGAACAAATTCAGTACACACACACAGCGGAGTGGGGGTTGTATCTTTTCAATCAATCTGGGCAAGAATTGAGGAAAATGCTAAATGATGATGTTGTGGATTTAGAGGAGGGGTGCTCTAAGTTTTGATGACTGAGTGCCAGTTTTTGGGAGTTGTTATATGACTGAGGGCCTCACAGGAAAAACCATTGACCTGTCATCAGATTTGTGATTGGTCCATGGTTGTTTAACATTAAATTCACCTGTTCATTCCACCTGTTCCCCCAGGTACAATGGAGTAGGTGTTGATTCCTGAAACCTCCTTTTTCTTCTCCACCATACCCAGTTTGTTCCATGGTGGCTTTTCCATCTCACTCCCAAATTAAACTCTGTTGTCCATATAGCTAACTTTAGCTAACAGGACTAGCACTGATGATAGAACGTAATTCCCGCGACACACGCAAGCTGCTGCTTCTTGCCATGCAACTAGCTTTATGCGTGTAAGGGGGGTGCAGTTTGATGCAGTAGCTGAGTGCAGTGTTAAATGCAGGCTATTGAAAGTGAGAGTATTGAAATGGACCGGCAGATTATTAAAATCAGCGTTTCATGTCACGTTGAGGGGTGGCACTTTGAGATACTGCAATTTTGTGACATTGGAAACTGTGCTGAGAGAGCTGAGAGGAGGTGGATGAACTTTGTCACAGTGATGTGAGCTCAAACTGGCATTAACTGATTTCGTGGCCACTTGGGGGCAGCACTAACAAGCTGTTAGTGGCATACTGACAAGCTTCTTAGCAAACAGTTGCATACTATTACCAATCAGCAGATATGGAACAACATTAGCAATCCTTTGGAGTCTCTGTGTCCTCAACGTAACTCCAATACCTCCTCTACTCTGTCAGCTCCTGAGGGAAATATCTGTCTCTTTAGCTGCTAAATTCTCCACTACATTCACCACATAGTCACTGATGCTGTGCGTCTGCTGTTTGGGCAGGTGTCAGAGCGTTTTCACTGAAAACAGCTGCCTGTTAAAGCTACAAACGAGTTGATGTGAGCAGAGAAACTAAAAAAGCTGTGGGCTGAAAAAACAGAACAACGAGCTGCTGAAATGCCTCATAGAGCTGCGATGAACTGCAAAGTGAAGTGATAACTCTCTGTGGTTTCCTCTTTATTAGCAAGCTGCTTTCACATTACACTCACTGGTCCACTCCTAACATAAGAATATTGATGATAGCAGCTTTAAGCTAAGCTGGTTGTCTGCAGTCCTCCTCAGCTCTACGGATCCATTCAGTCTATTGTGCATCATTGTTTTGGTTTTTGGTCTGTGTCAGCCAGCTCTTCCAGCTGCAGCGAGCGACTGTTTTATATATTTTCCTAAGAGGTTGGTTAAGATGAAAACAGAGCTAAAAGGAGAGTGAGTATTAGACAATCGAATGGCTGGAAACACAAGTCCAAATGAATGCTCACATTGCTCAGTGTTCAAAGGCAATAGTTTGCCAACATTTTTGCTATAATAACTTCAATGTGTCAGTATTGTGCTCTGCTGCCACCAAGTGGCTAAAAAATACATAACTGCCACAAAAGACTATGGATTTATCCCCCCTGTCAACACCATCTGACTGAGACTGAAAGAGACTCTTTGTCAGGCTTTGTCAGATCACTTGTCATACCATCAGAACTATAATCAGCCCAACCATTGTAATGTGTGTCCACACTTTATCCGGGCTGTGTTTTGTTGTTTCTTTTTCGCCACTGAGCCCTGGTACGTTTAAAACAGCGCATGTAAACCTAATGAACCTGTGTAATCTTCTGCACTTTGGTTCCGACCTAAGGAAATTAATACTGTCATCCATCTTAAAGGCACCGAATCAATGGGTGAGAGAGGAGGGAGGAGAGAACAGAGAGGGGCCGACTGTGGAAGGGTGTGAAGACACAGGGAGATTGTGAGTGGGTGGCAGGCCCCGCCACACTCTCATTGTGCTTATAGCTCATTGTCTGTCAGCCTACTGGTATTTTTAACCAGAGGAGGAGTAAAAAGAGAGATGAGAAAGAGGAGGAACTCTTTTCACGTGTCCTCCTATATCCATTGTATTTTAAGTCTCTTTCCCGATTAGCCAGCAAGTGGCTTTGTTAGGATATAAGCGCAGCGTTTGGCCTATTTTTGTGAGCATTCACACAGAGATTTTGATGTTTTCTCCCAAGGAAGCCAACAAATTCAGAATCAAGACAAACACGATGGAAAATAAGTACAGAAAAGCTGAATAAAAACTTTGTTGAAAAGTACTTAAACACACAGAAGTCCAACATATAATGGATCAATTTTCAAATATTACAAAAGGGAGTTACAGCTTCTTATTGATACTGTCCTAAATTCTTGGATTAAAAATGTAAACTCAAAAATAAATCCCAGCCTTGTGTCTGTACTGAAGTGTGTTCAGTGAAGTGGCAATAGAGCCTCAACCCTAAATGACAGAGATTCTGCCAACTAAGAGCACTAATCAAGCTGTAATCAGCTACTGTAGATGCAGCTTCTTCATGATAAAGGGTCCAATGGAGAGAGCAAACAAGCTGATAGAAGCACAATGCTCATTCCATCTTATTTCAGCTGAATTACTCGATGCAAGCTATACAGTATAGTTACACAGTTTCTTTGCAAATAACCCTTTAGCTTTGCTGGATTTTCTGAGATCATTCAGGCTCCCCTGTGTAGACAAGCAGGTCTTTTTGGAACCAGCACAGCTCATCTGAGGAAGTGCATTAAAGAATGAATGGAGTGTCAAAATGTGAATTTCTTCCTTTTGTCTGTGCTGTGTTATGCTACTGATGAACATAAGAGTGTAGAATAACACCTTTAACTCCTGCAGGAGAGAAAATCGTTTTGTAAAGTGCGTATCGTGAAAGGAGGTGCAACATCTGGACTGAGTTCAATCCCAGCAAAACAAGTAACAAAGCCAGATCGATTATTCAGATTACTATTGGATGGTTCATGCTCTTTGAAACGTTTCACTTACCCATGTCTCCAGCTGTAGATGATCATGGTGATTTATGAACAATTGATGAGTGGTGAAGTAAAGTGAAGTCAATGGTTTTAATTAGCCAGTATGAAGCTCGTAGGGCAGCAGAGAATGAAACACGACGAGAGAGGAAACAACATTTATAGAGTGGAAAATAATAACTGGCCGGTTATTACTTCTGCTGAGGAGGTTATGTTTGGAGCAGATTTGGATCAGGGCTTGAATGCATGAACGTTGTGTGTTAGGGCATTTGGCCTTAGCAGAATAAGTAGATGGCAGTAAAGTTCAACATAGCCAAATGGAAAAATACAATGACTCCATAATCACGATCCACATTCACAGGTAAAAGTAATCTCCTCGGGTAGCCGACATGTGTAAATATCCAGTGCACTCTTTTCATTATGACGGTGTACTTCAGCTGTTCGCACTCTTATGCCGCCTGTTGCCACAATCACTCACTGCTACTGCTGCTGTTCATGTCTGAGCAGATATGATTGGGCCTGCCACCACCCCAGCATCCACCTGTAGGCGCTGAGTGTACATCATATTCATCACTCCAAGCTGGGCGTGTGTCCTTGTGGGGCGTAACAAAGCCAGAGCCTGGACACCAAATATCAACTCCGCATTTCATTCAGTCCATGCCGGGCTGCTGACTGGAAGTCATATAATGTGAATGTGTTGCTCCACAACAATGATTTCCAAACCCTAAATGCTGCATGCGAAATGAGACTTCAATATCCAAGGATAGCAGCGCAGCTATGGTAATTTTCATAAGCAATAGCTGTGGAACTAAAAATCTTTAACTTAATCTCCTGATCCAAGAACAGAACAAGGTAATATAGGTACACAAGCATATAGAACCTTATTAAGAAGCATTTCTAATATAAAATCCATCTGCTTAGAAAGGTTGTGTGATACATTAGAAATCTCCAGAACTAAGGCATTTCTAATATTTTTATTGCTGCACCTCCACCAGAGAGATTATGTGTTGGGTCCTGTTTGTTTGCTGTTAGCAGGTTATTAGCAAAAAACAAACAAAACCTGTTAACAGATTTCAAAGATGTAGTAAGTGCTGGTAAGTTCAGCTATGGGTGAAGCAGCTAGTGAATAGGTTCTGGATACGGATGAAGACGATTTTCTGAATTTTGGAAACATTTCCTATTGTCGAAATGAGTGTGCAGGAGGTAAAATATTGAAAGACTCCCAGTTATTATGAACTGGAAATAGCTACACAATGTAATGTCTTCAGATCATTGTGTATTGAGTTTGAGCAAATAAAACATATAAATGAATCAAGAGGAACATCTGGAAAGAGAGTGTGTCTGTATGGAGGAAACCAGATGGCAGTGCAGTGAATCAAACAGGGTCATGGGCACCATTTACCACAGCCAAGGACCCCAGCTTAGCCAATCAATCAGGCTGCCTCACCCCTTGCTGTGCATCTCCTGACACTTGAAACAATGTGTATGTGTGTGCGTATAGTACATCGGTCGGTGCTGCCGAGGTCTGGGTATCGACTGTGGTTGCCCTCTTCACCTCACACCCTTCAGCAGTAACTCTCACATGGAGAGAAAGAGTAGGAAAGAGCAGGAACTGCACGGAACAAGCAGTTTAAACTTAGGACATGGCAGCCGGAGAGGGTGAGCTGAGCTGACATGGAAAAATGCAGCTTGTGTGTAATGAGAAGAGAGAGAAAAGGGGATAGTTCGCTGAGAAACCAGCCTGACCGAAACAACGATATTTAAAATAAGAACCGTAAGAGAAATAGAGCCCTCCACCTGTTCTGTGGGCCTCCACCTTCATGCAGTCTCTTGGCTTCAAAGTGAAATTCAACATCTAATTAGCTTCAAAGGAACTAAAAATGATACCTGAAACACCCAAATTCTGCTTTGTACTTGACCTTTACCTGCTTCCAACTGCATTTCCTCTTATTTAAGATGATGAATAATGCATGCAGCACGCAAACTAAATATTCATCCCAAGATTATACAACACACGGTAGAAACATGAATCAGTCTGCAACCTTTAACATTGTACAAAGAGTACAAAGTACTTCATATCAAACTATTCACAATTAACTTTAAGATTTCAATACAAGAAAGTGTCCTCAACAGGCAGAGGTAGGACGCATCCCTCTTGTAATTCGATAAATGCCAGTATAACAAAATTATAGACAAATTGTATTGAGCAGCTTCTGGTGTCGCCAAACAAACCTGAGCTGCACAGCCTCCTGTCCACTATAGAGGCCTGGAAATCTCCTGGAGAGCGGAGCTCTAGACCCAAAACATCTGGAAAGAGGCGCCAACAGAGAGAGAGAGAGAGGTCCCAGGACGGCTGATGGTCCAGCACAGAGAAGCCGGAGTAAAAACAGGGAAGAAGAATTAGAAACTACAG
The DNA here is from genome assembly GCF_017976325.1 of Chelmon rostratus. Classification (NCBI taxonomy): domain Eukaryota; kingdom Metazoa; phylum Chordata; class Actinopteri; order Chaetodontiformes; family Chaetodontidae; genus Chelmon; species Chelmon rostratus. Next base: position 13,012,141 of record NC_055660.1, on the reverse strand, counting down.
AGAGAGACAGCTTGTACGCTTGGTTGTGGCCTTTAAAAGCTAAAGTGTATTTACTGCCCAAACCTTTAAATCTTTTCCCGCCCCCCTTAAATCAAAGCATCCATTACACAGGGGTCTGCCAATTACTTCAGGCTCTGCAGTGCCACTCAGAGGGAATTCAAAGCCACCTACAGCTCGCCTAAAGCAGAACAGTGGAGTTTAATTTCTAAAGGGATCATGCAATTAATCTCACAGCACTGACGCTCATCTGCCCCGCTGGCTCGACTTAAAGCAGGCAGAAGTCATCGATATGTGTTTGGACCTGTCAGCAGCAGGATGAGAGTAACACCAGGGCCGACAGATTGTGGTTAATTAAACAACACAAGGTTTTGTCTGTATTACAGATGTTGCACAAGACATTGAGCCAGTGTTTGATGTAAAATGCATGTCATTATTTTATTTTATTTTTTTGTGGTTTTGTGTTTGTTGATTTTATAATAAATTGTATAACCCGTAGCATGTGCGCTGTCCTCTGTAAATGTACAGTATGTCCTGTGGAATTCTAATCAAAGATACTGTTCTTTGTGCTAATTACTAGCAATTACAAGTGTGTGTGTGTGTGTGTGTGTGTGTGTGTGTGTGTGTGTGTGTGTGTGTCTGTGTCTGTGTCTGTGTCTGTGTGTCTCTGTGCGCATGTGTGTTTTTGCAGGAGAGCCAATGGCTGGACAGTGTGTCTCTTCTGATTAAGGACTCGTTGGAAGGGGACATGATTGACAACCTCTCCGGGTCAGTTTTCCACCACTACTGCTCTCCTCCTGTCTGTAAGGACTGTAAGAGTCACCCAGAAGAGGTAAGTGAGGTCGTACACAAACACACACTCTCTTCTGTCTCATTCATTCCAGCTAGAAAGCTCATGTTTTTACTGTGTTAGCACTGTGCTTTAATTTCCCCTTTTTTTCAGACATTGCGGATTTATTTCTACTAAGCAGCGCTCTGCCAGTCGTGTTTTTAACTGTCTAGATTTACATCTCTCTATTGTACTTTCTTCCCTCTTCCTGCCTTTTATCATGTATGTGTTGCTTCACCTTGTAGCTCACAGTGCTCAAATGACAGTGGGTGGGATCAACCTGAGGCACCTCGAAGCTGTCAATCATACTAAGCTGCATTATCTAGAGCAAGTAAACATTTCTGTGTGCAGTGTTTAAAGCTCAGAACGGCACTTTGTTCACATCCGCGTCATCTGTCGCCTGCATTCAAACCCACAAACACGCGTAACGCGTCATGTCCACACACACAGTTGGGAATTTAGGTACAAGTACATGCAAGGTAAGACTTTTACAAGGTGCAAATAAGTCTAAAATAAATGTGCCGTTTTTGTTAGTTAAATTATAGGTTTAAGAAAAGCACCTTTATGCCTGGCTGCAGTGTCTCTGCTTGGCTCTACTGAACTCTACTGGGAAGCCGGTGAGGGATCTGCTGCAGCATAAGGGAGTCCTGACTGATGCGTCGACACTGACTCCTTCAGTCTGCACCTTCCTCAGGGCTTGAGCAGCAGCATTACTGTATAAAAAAAGTGTTTAGAGTGCATCTGGGGCACATAACTGTACTTTTGAGGCCCAGGTAAAATGACAAACTTGAACTGTTTTATGGAGTTCGGGATTCTTCACCGAAACCCTGTCTGCAGAAATAAACAAATCCAGTGTGTTTCCATGTGAAGTACAGTGAGAGAGAGACAGACAGGAACACGTGTGGCTATACCATATTATATCAGCCATGCTGTGTGTGTATGTGTGAGTGTGTGTGTGAGTGTGTGAGTAGCTGGAGGGGAAATTCTCACGATTAAATCACACGAATGTGTGTTTGTGTGTCAGTCCCACAAATGCGTACGTCTGTATCCCCCAGTCAATGCAAGATCAAACATCCCAGTGAATCCACATCATCCTCCATTTCCCCAGGTTCTTTGCGGTTCAGTTCACTAGAAAATGATATCTATTTATGTGTTTTTGCATCTATCCCCAGACAGAAAGCCAGTGCAACACGCACATATCGAGCAGTAGATAATCCAAATGTTTCAAAGCTTTGGGATTTCCTGTATTTGAATTTACATATCCTGTTATATACAAATTTATTCATTCTTGTTTTAATGTCAGAAAGCCAACTGAACAGCTAAATTATTATTATACTATTCTATTATACATTCTCCGAGCAATGTGATACTCTCGCTGTGGTGAATTCGTCTCCATGATAATGAAAATCTAAATAAATTATTCACATGAGTTACCATACCATAAGAACGCAGCAAACGTCTTCCTAGTGCAGTCCATAATGTCCAAGATTGAGGTAAAAAACCTTCTCGGATTAACATGAAATATCCTTTAAAACCATTTTTCCCAGTAAAAGCGCAGCAAGGTGAGAGGAAGGTCACTTCCATTGACCTGTAATAGATATACAGATTAGAGTTGCATTGCAATCAGTAAACTGTTCAGTGCTGTAATAGTATTTTCATAGCTGTGGAATTGCTCTGCTTTATGAGTAAATTGGAGAAAAACGACCTGTCCTTGCCGTCCAATATGCGAGCTTCCTCCATCCACACACGCTGCGGTCGTGAAAGTATCGAGTGAAAGATGCTGACGACTCGCTGATGAAATCAATTCATGATACGAACACTTCAGGTGGTGTTTTAATAATCTGATCATCCCGTTTTGCACAATTTCATTGCATTCAAAATGAAATCAGATGCAGCTGATAACTCTGACAACTGAAATTTTCTATAAGACAGAAATAGCTGTGTCCAACAGTAGAGGGCTTAGCTGCCAAAATTCACTCCGTATTCATTCCTGTAGCTGCTAACTGTTCAGACGTTTTCTCTGCCTCATACAACGGCTCTCTCGAAGGTCCAATCGCACAATTCACTGCCAAACGATTTACACTCTAAACCTGGCTGCTCGACCTGAGCATCCGGTCATGACGCACACAGACATGTGAAAACATCAGTCACACATAAGAACTAAAAGCAATTTCAGCTCAGAGCAGAGGTGATTCCATGATTTCTACCTGATACATGTGCAGATTGCATATTTCCATCTGTAGCTGTGTGTGTGTTTGTGTGTGTGTGTCATAGTATGAGTCACAGCAGCTTACTGCCGATGTGTTTCAGATATCAGGATGCTTGTGATGAGGTGTGACCTACCTGGGTAGCTCTTTTTCTTCTGGCGCTACCATCTATGAACACATACTGCTTCAGTCAGGACCTCTACAGCAGCATGTTTACGATTCTGTCTGTGTGAATAAGAGGTGTTGATATGCACAGAGGTCGGCTAGAATGCACATACGCTCTAATGTGATGTGGCCTTCATTTTTTATACACTACACTCATCTTGTTCTCCTCTCAGCTAATATAAAGAAGGAATAAAGACGAAAAGAGAAAAAGGAGAGGTCCTTTTTTCTATTTTCTTCTTTATTCCTTTTCCCTCAGCCCTCAATATTGAAGCAGTACCTGAATTAAATTCAGCATAAATATATATTTTAGAAGTCACACCTTTTTCATATGTGGCGTTTTCATACCAGCAATCATTTACATTTTGCTGGTTTATTTGCCATTTAGTAAAGCTAATTAGATTTTTTATATTTTTCCTCCAGAATTTTTTGTCTGACTCAGCAAATCTGTTTTTATTTCAAAGACTTTGTGAACAACATTCGCTTTTTATGAAGAGTGTATATTGTTTTAACCGAGGTTGGTTTGCCCTTTATTAAAAAAAAACAAATAAAACACTCTAATTGGGCTAAACTGAGTACGGCTTCCTTCTTGAGACATACTTGTGGGGCATTGTCATTTCCCTGTTTGTAAGACTCGAACAAATAATTAAACTCTTTTCCCAATTGCTCTTTTACTAAATCTCATCGTGAAAATTTCCTTTCATTTAGACATCTTGAACATTTCTCTTATTCTAATTCAGCAGCAATTCGTTGTGACGGTTTCACCTGTTCACTGCAAAAACCCGGCTCTCAAAAACAAGCAATAAAACCTGCAGTTATCTTCAATGCGAGACTAAAAACAAGTCTGGATACAGAAAAATTCTGACTTTGACGAAGCAATTTTGTTCTGGTCAGTTCTGATCAAACATCTTTACAGTTCTGAAAATTCTAGTTTCAAGCATTTAGTTACTCAGAGCCAGTAATAGAAGCATTATTAAGACAATGAAGAACAAAAAAACCTGAAAGAAGTTTTTTTGCAGCGCTTGGCAGCGTAGATTCAACTTGCCCGTGTGTTCTGTGTGTCTGTCGGACAGGTCCAGCTGGCAGAGGTGGAGCAGGCATCACTGATGTCAGAGCAGCTGTCGGACAAGTCGTCGTCTCTGGCGCTGCCTGATGACCTCAGCCTGGACGAGCACAGCAGCTACCAGCTGCTGGTCAGAGACAGCCAGGTACTCATTCACGCACACACACACGGAAACATACATTCACACACATGAAAGTGTCATTTCACACATGTGGATTTTACATACACAAACACACACACTTTGAACTTTAAGTGGAATTGTTTTGCGCTCATGTAGCAAGACTCCATCGTCCAAATTAATGATATGAGGCAAACTGTAAATAAAAACTTAAACCATCACTTGTTTAAGCTCACATGCAAAAACTTTTGTGTACAATTCATATACCATGGAAGACAGTTTAATGCATTAATCATCAATAGTTTGGATAAAGTATACGAGCATCTGTTTATATACGTCTGTGCTCTTTAAGTCAAGGGCTGTATTTCATGGTCTGGACTACACCCCTTAGTTCCTGTGAAGAGGAATCTTAACGCTACATCATACAGTGATCACGTTTTTGTTAGAAAGAGCTTGACTGGGCTGTGCAGATCCCGGACCTCGACCCCATCCAACACCCTTGGGATTAACTGGAACGCTGAGTCTCTGAGCCAGATTTTATCGCCCAGCATAAGTGCTGGCTCTCACTGGTGTTCTCGTGTCTTAAGGGGTGCAAATCCCTGCAGCCAGATTCAGGAAAACCTTGTGGAAAGCTTGAAATCACACTAGTTGAGGCTGTTACACAGTGGCAGCGTATATGTAGAGGTTTGCCATATATGTAGTATCTGTGCACAAGGAGGCAAACAATGTGTATGTGTGGGCCTTTATTTACTGTAATATCAACCAATGAATATTTAACTTTCTTTACACAGTTTTGTTTATATGAGCCAGGCATTAAAGGCACATTTGTAAGAATAAACCCTGATGTGTATAATTAAAATTATCTCACATACACACACACACACACACACACACACACACACACACACACACACACACACACACATACACACACACACACACAGGTACATGTCATCACACCCCTTCCATCTTGCTAATCATCATTAATTACTATTTACCTGCTTTACTACCTGATTAAAACACTTGCCTCTCTCCATGCTCTTGATATGGGCATGCTGGGATGTGTGTGTGTGTGTGTGCCCGTGCGTGCGTGCGTGCGTTTGTGTGCTCACACCTCTTTCATATCTTGCCATGAACACTTCTCTCTCAGCTCACGGCGGTTCCACCTGGCCTGTTTCATCACTGCGTTATTGAAGGCCAGTTCATTTGATCCGGTTTACAACCATCAACAACAGCCAGGCAATTTGAAGCTTTGAAGCCTGCTGTTACTTTCTTTCTCTACATGCAGTTTTAATCAGACTTGTATGGATTGATAAAGGAAGGGACATGAAAAGGGAGCTTTTTGAAATTGGAAACAAATTGTACTCAGATTTCCATTATGACAAGGGGAAATGAAAGGCTTCAGTTTGATATCGTTCTTGCTGGAGTGAGCATCAGTGCACCTGGATATCATGCTTATTCTCTCTCCATCTCTTTGTCTCTCACTCACTCACTCCTCTTATCTTCAATTTCTCTCTTCCTGATCCCACAATGCATCACACTATCAGAGGGGCAGCAGTGACTCCCATAGTTCGGAGGAGTTGCCCACCCAGGAGGGCTACGGAGGGCTTCGCCCCTCCAGCTCAGGGAGCGAGGAGGGGGTCCAGCAGTTGTTTGAGGTGGGCGTCCGTCCTCAGCTGAACACTCCCCCGCTGGAGCAGCCGAGCCCAGTGCATTGCACAGGTACGAGAGTGCACATGATGGTTGTATGACACCTGAAATAGACAGAGTCTGTGCCCAGTCCGGAAATCAACCGGTTCTCACACCTAATATTCATTTTACTCCAAAACAATCTGTGAGTTTTCTTTGTTTTCATACGACCAATGCTCTTGTTTTCTGGATCTCTGAAGTATCCACCAACACCAGGCGCCTGCAAAGTTAGTTTCCTGTATCTTTATGCATTAGAATTTGAGTTAGTTTAGTTAGTTTTAGTCGTGGTCTTAATCAGATGCATTTAAAAAAGGAACACAAATTGTCTTTTGTAAACACAATGGATGAATAACTTTGTGAGGCATCGCTATTGATGTATTATTTTGCCCCTAAAAATATTTGTGGAAACAGTGTCTCTCTACTTTGAGTGGCAGGTGAGTCTAACATGCTTATTGACAACATTCTAATATATTTGTGGAAAGAAAAAAACCCTCAGACTTCGTCATGGATAGAATGATTAAGTCATGGACTACTTGGCACAGTTGTCTCTGGAGTTTGCACTGTCACCAGCTTTAATCAAAGCAGGCATTGGCCTGGCACTAACCCTTTCACGCATAGTGGACACTACTGTGGACAGCTATTCAAAAGCTGTTTTCTCGTATATGCATGGGTTTTAATGGTATAGTTGCACATCAACCACAGGGGACGCTAGTGCATCATCCCTTACACTGCCATCCACTGGCCAGCCGTTGTAAATGCAACACAAATGTCTCAAAACCTAGATGGCCGACGGAAGACCGGGAATGCTGAGCAGCTCAGGAATACCTTACCAATCCTTCTATATTATAGGAGACCTTCACAGGTAAATAAAATTTGGTGACATCAAGTAACAACGTATACGTAATTGCAATTGTTAAAATTTGTATTGGTGTGTTAAATACATATTTCTTCAACTCAAACACATGCTGTCCACCCGAAAGGACATGTAAAAAAACTCATGTAAAAAAACGTGTAAAATTAAGTTAAACTTTTTTCATGCCAAAAGGCTTATAAAAACAGTATGAAGAAACAATTGATAAAATCTTTTGAAATTGCTGACAAGAAGATTCAAATACACTAAAGAAAGAATTTAAATTATAATGACAGACAGTTTAAGATGTAAATTTTAAGCCAAACATGTTACAGGTTTCTGTCCTTTACTATCAATTTAGGACAGATTTGTATCCAATGCAAATTCACAAGGGCGCACATGCATGCACAAGAGTACAGCAATGCAGTACATTTTACTGCAATTTCAGGTTATTGGTTATAGTTGGCAGTGCCACTATTGTGGTAAGAGGCCAACCAACAAGGCAGAAAAATGAAAGTGCCAACAAGCAAATATGGATGTAATCAATACAGTCTTCAAAATGCTTAAAATAGAAATACTCAACACCTTTGATAGGCCTCAAAACACACAATGTTTCTTTATTTTATTTTTTTGATTAAAAAATCCCCTCAAGGCTGGTTTAATACAATGTTAGTAAAAAACAGTTAATGCCCTTTATTTTCCCTTCGTCAATTATATTCATTCAACTTGTGCGACCAGTTTGAGAACCGCTGGTTAAATAGAACACAAGTTTCTTAATTTAAATACAATGATATGTGCAGTCGGAGCCACTGTGAATCACAAAAACAACAGTTTCCTTTTTGGTGCTTTATTTTTTGATATTTTTACATTGTTGTTTAGTGACTCAAGCTTTTGTCCTAAAATATGTTTAGATTTTCATATAATTTCAGTAATAAAAGTGTGAATGAGTATCTACATCTAGTATGTTTGCTTCAGCAACATCTGCTTTTTGTGGATCGTTTTTTAATGCATCAGCAAAATTCTTCAATTGAATCTCATGTTACTCAATGATATTAAAATAATCCTCCCAGGGTTACCTTCTATCAGCGTTCCTTATTATCCTTATCAGTGTTCTTCGTGACCCTCACCGGTATTTAACCACCACAATTTCATTAAGCCATGACTTTGACGTGACATTGCTGGTATCGTTCAAATCAGATGAAGCTTTTTCTGAACGTCTCCGGAGCCGACACAGACACACAAGGAGGTGTCTCATATTTCCACACAGTTGATTGACTTCCACTGTAATCGCAGCGGTGATAGATGATGCCAGCGGCGACACAGACAGAGATGTTGATGAATGATGTGTTATGAAATGCTGATGGCTCACAGTCCCCTGTAACATGACCATCATCACTGGAACAGATGGAGCGATGCAAGGCAAAGTCAATTCAGGGGGACTGTCCAACATCACAGTCTGCTGTATACACAAAGTCCCTGAAGACATGAAGGAGTTCACATGGTAGATTAAAAAAAAAATATTATTTCAATCTTTATCTCAGAAACCTATATGAAGAAAAACCTAACAATTATTTATTTTCCTAAATGCTGTCAGTTTGGGGGATTGAATACTTGCTCTAAAGCTCAAGTTTTATATGTCTAAGATATGCAACATTTAGGTGATTTTACAAGTACTGAATCTTGTCCTGATATTCTAACATTCAAGCACAGGAGGTCGAATTTGGACCAAAACGTTCAAGTTTAAGACCTTCATTATGAGCTGATGTAATTGAGAGTAAATGTTGTATTGAATTGAAAATTTTGAGCCATCTAATCACTAATTTTTGAAATGCAATTTTAATTTGATATAGACTTGTGTGTCATTTGTGCAACCATGGAAACCAAGACAACATTTGTGGATGACAGGACCTTATGGCTGCACATATAACAGAAAAGCACAGAAAAGAATGAGGCCCAGAACTAAACCTTGAGGAACACCACAAAAAAGAATTTGCTCTGTCTGAACAGAACTGCCAAAGGGAAACAAAGTCTTGACTTGTTAGCTAAGATTTAAACAAGTCTAGAACAGCACCCAAGAGGGCATGCTTCTAGACATCAGGATCATCTGTATCGAATCATGATACCGTAGTGTGTTGGAACATCCTCTGTTCAGGTGCTTTAAAAACATGTGTTATAAGTTAGACAAGAAAGTCTTACAACAAAAATATAAGCCTTAGCACTGACAAAGCTGTATAAAAAAAAACAACCCTCTCTTTTCAGATGGAGATGGAGGAAGTTGCAGTGGAGGTGGTGGCGGGTCTTCACCCGTCTTCCACCTACCCGCAGACTTCTTCCACCCAGCTGCCGCGGCTCATCCAGGCAGTCCTGGGAACGGTGTTAGCCAAGGAGACAGAGGGCCATCCAGGTTGGCCTCTCCAGCCTCCTGGGCCTCCCTCCGCTCACCCGGAGCGAACAGCAGGCCCCTGAGCTCGCAGGTATTATGGACAGATGATTGGACTCGTGTGTCTGGATGGATGGTTGGATGGATGGATGGATAGATGAATAGACGAACAAGGACCTGACATCAGTCTCTCTGTGCAACACATCAGAGATTTGATGGAACAGGGTAAATAGATAATTCCTATGAGAACGTTCAGTGAACTGAAGTTGTCATGCATCAAAAACACTTCACACAGTCAGATGGGATTTGCCAAATGAGGCTTAAGAATGAGCTTGTTCGCCGAAATACAGCGATCTGGAGGCTTCATACTGTAATGGGCATGCATAGTAACAACCAAAAACCAGGATTTGATATGATTTGTTAAAATCTATAAGCAGTAACTGAGCTGCAACATCCCTTTTAGCAGAAGGCAGCAGCAGTGTAATATGGTCAGATGTGCATGAGCAACAACTGAATATACACAAATCATTGTATTGCCAAACGGTGAACATATGCATGACACCTACCTCCTCCACTGACATCCCACTGCAGTGTGAAACTCTGCTTTACTTATAATTACAGCAAGGATCAGGTTCCTACTGTAACTAACACCTCCCCTCTGTTGGCTCCTGCATGAAACAAACAGGAGTGAAAAGACCCTTATTTTAGTTCTTGTCCCTGTGTAACCATGGAGACAGATTTTTCTTTCTTTCTCCTCTACCTGTTTGGTTTGTTTAGCTCGTGTCTGAGTGCCTCTGTGATCCTCAGCTGCTACAGTAATGCTCTGCGGCACTCAGCTAATTAGCCTGGCCAGCCCTGAGCCTGATACCGGCTCTGTGAACACTGTTGTTCTTGGCGCACGTTGTTCACATTCTCTTCTTTCCCTTTTCTCCTATTTTTATTTCATCTCTCAACATTTTTCTCTGGTGTTCTTTCTCTCTGTGTCTCTTCTCTCTGTCCTCTACCTTTTGGTGATTTTTCTGTCAGTCACTCAATTTTGTCCTTTCCATAATCTCTCTCTCTCCCCTGTGGTCTTATGCACCGTGAGCAGTGTGGTAACAGTACCAGCATTAAGAATAATGACTAATACCCTCCTCCCCATGTAACATTTTCAATAAAACAAATGCTAATGGAAAAATTAGGTGGGTTGCACCAATCAGGATGAACGAATATTTTTATTTTACAATTCTGTTGCACCAGTATCTTAAACCTGGTTTAAATGCCCTTTTTTCCCCATGTTTCCATGTTTTATCTCTGTTTAAACCGTTAAGTCCCTCCTTAATTAAAAAACTTCAACATTGACTGCATTGACAGGCTGCACTGATAGAGCAAAGTCGGCACAGTCCCTGAAAGGTAGACGAAAATGATTCAACCCAGCCGAGTTTTGTGAAGCTTGCAGGCACTACAGTTTCAGAAAGTAATTTGACCAGGAATGTAAACTAAGTTGCGAGCAAAGATGAGAGCTAGGAGACTAGCCATGACTTTGTAGTGCAGCGCTGTATGAAAAGCCCGTTCTTATTGGTGTGTGGACTAACCAGCATATCTCTGCCCATGTCAGCCTAAGCAGGGGCCCGGATGAGTGAAAACACCTGTGGGTGTTCAGAGCTTTAAACAGCAGTTACAAACCTCAGTTAATCTCATTTGTCCGCATTTATTTTAAACTATTTAACTGAATTTGACTAATCCAGGATTTAATTTACTGTAAATTGACAGACAGGATTATCTTTAATCCTGGTTCAATCGCTTTAAACAAAGTTTAGCTAAACGATGATTAATCCCAGTCTCAGTTAAAATGTCACCCCCGGTAATCATTTTCCTACTGAAGGCTAATTGCTTCCTTTCATTTTTTCCCACCACCTCCCTCCTCTTTGTGCAGCACCCGTCCCGCAGTGACTCCTCCCTGGCCACAGGCAGTTCAGAGGGCAGCCTGCAGACCACTCTCGAGGAAGGGCTCAGCTTCAGCGTCTCCCCACCACGAGATCTGGATCTCCCCATGCCTGTCCTCTGCCCCCTCCCCAGCCACCCCTTACACCCCAAGGGACCAGAAACAGGAGACCAGGATCAGCCTTTACTAAAGAGACGCAGCACTACTTTTAACCTCCAGGCCACCAGGGGGCACCAGAGGAGTCAGAGCAGCTGTGGCGGTGGCAGCACCAGCCCCGGCTGTCCCCGGCAGGACTCCATGGATCCTTCAGATGAAGAGGTGGGCACGGGGGCGGGTGCAGATGGGTGCCGCCAGACCCTCAACAGCGAACACTTGTCAGAAACACTGAACAGCCTCTCACTGACGTCGCTGCTCACCCCGGGCTCTCTGGCACCCCCGCTGGTGAAGAAATGTAACAGCACAGGCTCACTGGACCAAACCAATCTATCCACCCAGAGTAAAGACGGACGCCACTTCTATGGCATAGATACCCATGGTTACTTGTCCAATCCCTGGACAGAGGGAAGGGCGAGAGATGAGGGGGAGGACAGTGATATCACAGCCTTCAACATTGAAAGCAGCAGCCGACCCACAGACACAAGCTCCAGGAAAAATAGATGAAACACTTGTTGCCTCTCTGTAGTGGAAGTCTTTAACATTTGCATTTCTGGACCTTGGACAGAACAGGGAGAGACTTTAAACACAGTCCGTGTCCTGTGAACCCGATTTTAAAGTTCTCTCTCGTCTTTGAATCGTCTGTTCTCTCTCTTTCCTCCTCGGATCTGGCTGCTCGGGATCAGTCATTTCTCAAAAGATTACGGTGGCTTCTGAGGTTTGACATCCTTGCTTTTCCACAGGATATGTGGTTGTGTTTGAAAGGACTTTAATGACAAGGGGCTCAGCCTTTTACCATTGAGCCTTGAAAGATGTGGCAGTCCTGGGTTTTACATTTGAACCACCCTGAGATAAAGAATATTTGGAAATCCATTAGAGCGACAGGCCTGAAAATTACAGTGATTGATGAACATTATTAAGTTGATGTTACTTAAATGAAACTGCTAAAAAAAAAAAAAAAAAAAAAAAAAAAAAAAAAAAAAAACCTCCAAAATCGGAACTGGCTTGACCCAACGTGCCCTCAACCTTTGTGCAAAAACAGTGTCATCAACAGTGGACAGATGGCAAACGCTGAAGCTTCTTTTGAGGAAGAACTGAACTTTGTACAGTTTTTTTTTTTTTTTTTTTGTAATGACCATCGCTAACAGTAGCATCGACCAACCTTTTTTCCTCTTTAGCGGACTTGGGTAACAGATAATTGAAAGGTTGCATATTTTCTGTGTTCTTTTTCAGCTTCAGTGTACTGAAGTTGTGCGAATGTAGACACGTTTGTCTCCGTTTGTGAGGAGACAAACAAGCATCCTTGCTTGTCTTGGTCTTAAAATACTGGCTTCGTGGCTAGTCTGAAAATTGACTAGGGCCTCTTTGAATAGAAGAATGGATATGTGACTGCTGCTGAGAATATATGTGGGTTGTTAGTGGAAGCGTTGGCCACTGTCAGAGTGGATCTTTGTGCTTTCTACATACCCATGAAAGGGCTAAAATGTACTGAGTGCAGACCTGGGCCAAATGGGCATATAATCTTCGCGCGACCTAACATAGTGTTGGAAAGTAATGGATGTACCTTAAAGAAACTTTTAGAGACTAATCTGACACCTGCTTGCATATACATGTAAGACAGATGTGTCACTGAAATTAACATTGACTTGTAAAACTGTACATCTGAATGCTCGGAAGACATTTAAAATTTCCTAAAAACTGCATTTAGCACATTTAAACATAAAAGAAAGTTAAATTAGTTCAAAAGACTTTCTCAACACCTGCACCCTTTACTTACAGTACGTGTCAAGTGGGTCGTAATGATTCAATACAATATGTACTTTTAAAAGCTTGAAAGACGGAAGAAGAGTTTGATGTCATCCGGTTCTTCAAGTTCTCCCTCTGTGCAATGCTTGAGACACGGTTGTGGTACAACATGGACTGGCACAAACCCTTGCAGAGATATTCATGGTCCCCTCTGCATGAATTGCTTGAACTTTTAACCCTTAATTTTACCTCAAGCGCCATCATCGTGCCAATATTTTAGTTTGTCCTGCAGAACGAATGACATTTCCGTCAGCCTCAACTGCACTGGGTGGCACCAGCTATGCGTAAGTTCAAACGTAGCTTAGAGTTTAGTTTAGCTAAAATCTTACAGATAGCCCTCAGTATTTGTCAAGTCCTCCATAAAGTAGCAGTTTGCATGGCACACAGTTTTGAAAGGTGGGACAACTCGGAAGATGAGGAGGAGTGTATTATACCAGCTGTTTTGTGTCGGCAACACGTTTTCCCTGATAGCAAGTTACACAAACTAGTCCCCTAACTCCAATAATAGGGTTCCATTATATTACACTGTGTTGCAGTTAATGGTTTCTCCACTGGATGTCACTGTTGTTATTTCTGCACTAGCTGTAGATTAAGGTTGTATACCTACTTTTATCTGTTAGCCTAGTCACTATTGTGTAGCAAAGACAATTGAGCATGAGAGACTACATGGTAATAAACACTGCATTAAGAATAGTGCTTTTCACTGATTGGCCACAGGATGTAAAAATGTAATTTCCTGCAACACGCTAGTTTGCACTTTTTACGAGTAGTTAAGATAAACCTTTAGTTTCAGTGTTTCTCTCATGGACTTTGCACCCTAACTTAAGATGGAACTAGCGTATAACTGGTGCGACAGGCCACTGGACTATATGTTTAGTGCTAATTAGCACATGATAGCATGGTAGCATGTGAAACTAAGCCGGTGAACATTTTAGACAGTACCTGCTAAACATCAGCATCATCACTGTGACCGTGTTGCTATGCGAGCATTAGCTTTTAGCTTAAAGCACAGCCTCACAGAGCTGCTTGTTTCCTGCATATAGCATCAACATAAAACTGAAGTGAATTGAATCAAAATACACTGGACCTTTGAGACAAACTCCAAGAGATCCACAGAAGGGAAAATTCAGGAAATAACTGGATACAATAAAGATAAATCTGCTGTTGGCTGCTAGAATTAGCTAACGTTAGCTATACAGTACATGGGCTGCTCTGTGGGACCGGTCTGGAGAGTTAGGGCGAACTGAATGACATCAAACTGCCTTTACAACCCTCTGCCTTTGTTGAATGACCCAGAGTACACTTCAGCAGCTGATAATACACTTGAGGCTTCCCAGCATACAGTATGTGTGTGAGACCCTGGGCGGGGTTCTTGTGCGTTCAGTGTACTGTCAGATTTTCAGGAATTCAGACAATTCACAGGATTCACAGTTTTTGTTTGCCGCATTAAACCCAAATAATTATTTGACTCAGGTCTGCTTGAGTGTAGCAAGAGTTTAGAAAATACCCTAGACTACGGCAAACGATGTGGTCCAAATGAGTGTAACTTTTGACTTCGAGCACTTGTTTGTCAGACAGTTTGACAAATTGTGATGACCCTTGATTTAATATAGCTGTGTCACAATATTAGAAATCCAGAGCAGGTAGACCTCAGGTGGACCTATATGCACTCACACACAGCATCACATGCACCACACACTCAAGCACATACATACAGTACACTTAAAGCACACACACACGCAGTCATACATATCATACAAAGATGTCAATGTCAAAACACTGCAGGATGTTTCTGTCGTCGTTTGAGGTGAGACAGAAGAAACCTCAGTCTCCATCTCCTTCTCCACTCCGTCTTCATTGCCTCCTTCTTCTCATTCAATTGTATTATCTCCCTTCCGCAGGGAAGCCGGAGTATTAAATGACTATTGACGAGCGCCCCTCTATTCGAGATATGCAATATGCTACAGTAGATGTACAGTTAGATGTATGAGACTCATATAGATAGACAATATGGTGAGAGAAGATTATATTTATGAATTCATGTATTAGAATAAAATGTCACCGAGATTCAAAGGTCACTGAAAGGACGATGATGTATTCATGTATTCCAGCGTGTTGGAGAGTGTGTTTTCTCCTTTTCCCTCCATCTTTCCAACCTGATTTTCTTTCGCCAAAACTGCATGTGGGTTTTTTGTTTTTTTAATTTTCTGTTTTCCTAAATGTCATTCTAGTGTCATATAAAAGTGAGATAGCTTTTCAACCTCCGACTCCTGAAGTTTTTCTTCATGGTTGTGTCGAAGCTTAATGTCGGTCCAAGTTCCTTCGTCATTCACGGTTCAGAAGAGTTACTAATCTTGTAAAGCAGCGTCCCCTGTGGAACGCTGGATGCAAAGTTGGTAGCGATGTCTTGCTAAATTAAATTGATCTGAATGAATAATTTAGACTGAGGATTTAACTTCATTTATTTTTCATGCATTAATCTAACAGAACATTCCCTCTTAAAATTGTTACATTATGCCTCACTCAGCAGCACATGTTTTGCCCCGAAGCAGGTGAGTGTTTTGTTTTTTCTGTCCTCTTTTTCAACAGTTGATGAGGTTCTTAAGACAGCACTTTCATTCATTTTGATAAGCTGTCTGCCTTGAAGCAGCATAGAGCTAGACCCTCGACGAACTGCCATTCATACAGCCAACAATGGTGCTGAGGAAGAAGAGCACGAACCATTTAGACAAGCAAAATTTACTTTTCACTTCCTTTCTTTCTTCTTGCAGCTTTCATTGCCACTGCTTGGTTACAATTAATGGTATAGATTTAGCATCAGAGGTGCAGATAATGTTGCTAGTTGCAGATTTAATCACAAACGGTGTGCATTGTTGCAGTTGTTGCTGCTTTGAAGAAGATTTGTCCGACTCTTTTACTAGGGAGGCATGAGGAAGCATTTGAGCTGATCTTATCTGCAAGTAGCAAGAGGTAAATGGAAAGGATTTGCCCAACAGCAGCGAATATGAAGGCAGTTGTGAATGTTCCTGCCTGTCGAAGTAACGATAGATTTATGTGGATATGGCAAAAAATGATTGTTCTCAAATTGCACAGTCCAGTGCTTCAGTTTGAGTGGATGTTGTGTGTCTCTTTCACCCTGAAGTCCCACAGCTCAGTCAGCCTTTCAAGCCCATGGTGCATGATAGTCTTACAGTTGCTGAGGTTGTTGTGGTTGTTGTATGTAGATACACCTCACCTTTGCACTGCTCTGGTATGGCTTATGTTTTGCATGTGGTGGTGGTGAACTGTGACCACAACTCGTATTTTTTTCTTCGAAATTACCAGCTTGAACTTGGTGCCTGAAGGCTTGCAACAAACCCTCACATTAGAGAGACCAGCAAATCACTCACAGTTAATAGATTATCAGAATAGCTGCTGATTAATTTTCTTTCACCCAACTGATTGATTAATGAACTGATTGTTTCAGCTTTGCTTCATCCTAATTGTGAGTTTTTGTCTATTTACGTTGAAAAAAATTACAAACTGAGGTTTGCCAGCCAACATTCTTGATATAGTATGATTGCATTGTTCAAGAAATGTGGAGAACTAACTAAACACTAGCTTGAGATGAAGATTGTGTCTAAAATGGTACCTACATTAGATGTAACTCCCTAACAAAGGTTTGATTAACATCAATTCACTTTAAGTCCTCATCTATATCATGGGGTATATGAGATACATCTGTGTGGCCCAATCAGCTAATTGAGTACCAGCTCCTTCTTTCTTATCCACAGAAAAACAAACTGCAGGAGCAAAGCATCCGCACACTGCTGTTTGTCATCTTCACCCAAATGCATGGACTGCTTGCGTGTACTTTACTGTTAGTTTTCCTTTCAACAGGGGCTACAGTACCACTCTGTCAGCTAATGTTTGCTGTTTTCCTCTCTTGGCTGGATCAAAGCAGCAATTCAGGTAACACGCACAGAAAGTGTGACTTCTGAGGCGTTTATGGATCTACAGCAATTACTGTGTGTGCAAAGTCACACAAGCTAAAATTCCTCTCTCGGTAGATGGAAATGAAACCACTCACGTGTCTGTTTTTACCTCCAGCGTTATTTAGTTGCAGCTCAGCAAAGAAATTCCTCAACGTCCAAACACAAAGAGAAATCTCTGCTGTCTTTTCTGCTCTGCTCAGGCTGAGGGGATCCTGGGAGATAATCTCCTTGACAAATATTTGTACATTGTAAACAACAGATTTGGGCTCTGCTTTTACTGCTTCATCTTTAATCTTCTTTTTTTCCACCCAGAAAAAACTCTGGAAACTCTGCTGGATTTAAAAGAAATAGCCCTGCAGCTTGTTTTGGTTGCTGGATGTTGTTGCTGTAAGATGAATCATAGCAGTTTTTAGGAACGTTGTAAATCATTTCACTTGAGAAACATTAAAGCTTTGACCAGGCAAAGCAGGCCGAGGGAGTGGCTGTAATAATACGCCACATTTGATTCATTTTTGATCTAGTTGTTGCCAGGGAATTTCAAACACCAAAATTCACTCTTTCTGGATCTGCATGCAGGATGTTAATTTACTCTCTCTCACATCTCCAATATGATTGAAAATTCAGCTTTTTTTAATAGTCACGCTCGTGGCATAACTCTAGGAATGGCAGTGTCAGATCATCCTACTGGATGACTGCCATGAAATCACGTATGCATGGTGTCCAGAGGATGAACCCTACTGACTTCGGTGGTCCCCTGATTTTTCCTCAAGGGTCACCACAAAGTTCACTTTTTTTACATTTGTGGTTTTCAGTGAAATGTCAAACCAGCAATTGGATGGATTGCCATGATACAGACATTCATGTCCTCCACAGGATGCACTGAGACAACTTTGGTGATGCAGACCTTTCAAGCAGCGTCATCATCAGCTCAAAATCTTAATTTGTCCAATACTTGGCAGCTATTTGGTCCAATAACCAAATAGCTGCAAAACTAATGACATGCATCGGCCTCAAATGTATTTTGTGGCTACTGCTAATTAGCAAATGTAAGTACACTATTGTGTAGTTGGCAAACACTGAACCTGCTAAACATAATCATACTAGCATCGTGATTGTGAACACGTTAGCATGCTGACATTAGCATTTACCTCCTAGCACTGCCGTGCCAAAGCACAGCCTCATGGAGCTCCTAGCATGGCTGCACCAGACAGCGAGACAACACACAGTTCAATGCAACATATAGGAAAATCAGCTACTCTTTTTCCTGGGTGGGGCTCTTGTGCATGTTACTTTGTGCATCCATGCACATATTCTCTTTGTCTTTTTTCCAACCGAACCCCCCATCCATCCATCCATCCATCTATCCAACCTCAGCTGCACTCAAATCCACATTAAGCACCTCCACTCTTCCCTCTGATGCCACTTTCTCCCTTTCATCTCGTATTTTCCTCTCTGATCTCACTCAGGCCTGGGCCATTACAGTGAGGAGCTGCCAACTCCGAAAGACACGTCATTAGTGAAATATATTTGACACAGCTTCGCTATCACATAAACCCCATAGAAATTAATTCTAACTCTATTTTCTGCTCATTTCCTGGTGCTGGATAACAAAGCAGTGGAACTTTTCTCATAAATCCTCCGGCAGACATGTGGCACCTGTATAGAGGTTATTATAAACCACATCTGCGAACTAAAGGATGCAGTCACACCTATATACTTCCAGTCTTTGCTCTGAATGAGAACACATTTACATTTGTAAGCATGACTGAATTGAAACAGTAGGGAGCCCTGGGGCAAAAATGAGCCGTGGTTCAATCCCTTGATTCTCTCTGCATTGTGTACGTTGCCTGACGCTTCCAAGTGCCCATCAAGTGCCGTGCACACAGCAGACCACACAGTGCAGTTTAATTATATTTTGCCTAAAGCTCCAGAAACCAAACCGTACTCCTATATTACCTGCACCCGTGTTATGTTGCTCAGTCCATCCAATAGTTGTCCAGGTATCTGATGCCTGACCACAGTGGTGGATCAGTGGACAAGCCAACAGTGCCACCTCTTGAGCTACGCTGCTAGCATGGCTAAAACAACCTCCTCCAGTTTTATGCTGGAAAGCAATCTGTCAGGGTTGTTTGTTTGTGGTTTAGCAACAGCTGGCACACGATGGGAAGTGCTGCACAGAGGCTGGCAACAATGGCAATCTGCTCCGGGAAGGGCATTTTTCTTCAGTGTTTCTGCTATTTTGAAGAAACGTTGTTTTACAGCCACTTTTCTTGGCTCAGTCTTAAAGAACTAGACTTCCAGGCTAGACCATTTTTTTCTTTTTAACCATCAGAGGAAGAAATTGGCTGGTGGCAGACATTCTCTTGACAACATGATGTGAAAGTTCATGGATGTCTGGTAGAGCAAGACTTCTGTAGTTGGTGAGTTTGAAATAAGCACTAGGTGTCCTGCCAATACTGATACAGCGACAGGTGGGGGTTTTATCATGGATAATAGATGATGTGGTTAACTGGTGATGGAGGTTCACCTGCAACCAAGTGTCCTGCACTGACAACTAAGTAAACACAACATGTACTCACAACACTGGCAAACATTCCTCTGGTTGTAGGACATGAAAAGCCTCAGCACTCATTGAGAAAAGTCATTAAAAGAATTCTGCCTCAAAGCCAATCCTCTTAAGCATGGAGAGCAAGCTTCTGCAGACACTCTGACACACACACACACACACACACACTTTAAGGAACTGCTTGAGTTTGTGCCAAGCCACAGCTCAGAATTAGTCCAGCTCAGAAAACTAGCATAATGCGGACCTCACACCTGAGACTCACACTCCTGGGCATCTCCTTGGACAATATACTCTAATCAAAGGCAACATGTAAACAAACAGCAGGCTCTCAAGTGTGGGTGCCCAAACTAATTCAGCAGTCTGTAATGAGAGCCTGGTCAATAGACGATGACCAGGAAAAAGACTGAGACCCTCAGGTAGAGTGATGCCACACCTGAGAGAAAACTTTAATGGAATGAGGTGAGGAGGGATGGATGAAGGATGAAGGCAGATATAATGCACCTGTCAATTCAGGAATCAATGGTTTAATTGATGGATAAATGCATAAATGGATGACTGTAAAGTGGGTGTAGCTGGTGGTAAAAGTTCTCCTTATCAATAGTGCTTAAGCCTTCTGGACCAATAATATTGATGGAAACAAGACACGTCAACACAGTTTATTCCAAAAGAGCATGTTAGTTTTTAATACACTGCCTGTCCGGAAAAATTGACAGTTGTCAACACAGTTAGGGCTGAAGGAACACACACACACACACCTATTTTGGGGGAGTTGTTGGTTAACAGGGAGGGAAAGCTCATAATTCTAGTGTAACAGCAACCTTATTGCAATTAAGATTTTCATGAAATCAGACATTTTTGTTGCTATTACGGAAGGCTCTTTTTCACAGCAGTAGCCATTCGATATATTTACGTTCAGCCTGATTGTTTTTTCTCTCATGGTATATTTAGGCATTGTCCAAAAAAACAATCATGTTGGGCCTCAAAATTAATTAAATCTAAATGTTCGCAATATACAGTATATTGATGCATGCATCTCATGGATTACGGTTACTTGATTTTAGAAAGACAAGACAAACATTTAACAAACACATGGAGTGATCTTTTCTTTGAACCATATTTGAGTCCAGTGAGGCAATAAGAGCTCTTTCAGCTGCCAAACAGCTTTTCTTATAGAACCACTTCTGGCTGTTGTGATTCAGCCAAATGTAACAATTTTTGACCTATTCAGTGTAATTACACTAAACTTAATGAATTAGATAGATTAGATATAACACTGAAAACACTGTTAAAGTGTCAAAAACTACTACATGTATGGTGAACATTTATTTTATATTTAACTATGTCTTGTATGTTGATGCCCGGGCACCATGCAAACATCTCACCATGCTTTGGTCTCCATGTTATTACCAAAGTGAGGCATTTCTAGACCATATTTAACAAATATGTTACTGGATCATCCCATTATTCTGTCTAATATTGATTTATTAAAAAGCCGTCTTCCATCGCTGACTTAAAGGAGCGGACTTGTTCGCTAACAACATATCAAAGAGCTGCTGGGTATGTGTGTGTATGTAGCCTGCGTGTGTTGGCAGACTCCATCAGCAGTGTTTGTACCTGCCACAACAGGAGAGCACCACCTGCAGTCAACTCCGACGCCTCCTAATTGGGACCTTTAACAAGGAAATGTTCAATCAGCTGTTGCCAGTGTCCAATGTTAAATGCCACACGGCTCCACTGACACACGATCTGACATGAACAGAAATGTCACTCTTGCCTCATTGACTGGAGTCAGGCCGGTCAACTCGGGCTTAACTTCCAACAGACTCGTGATGAGGATTAACTGCCTCGAATGCCTCTTGAAAATATTTTTTCCCTGAAGAAAAGATAAAGAATCCAATCCACGAGCTCGTTTACAAAACCAGCTCCGATCCAACCATCTGTGCCTTTGCAGCTCCAACAGTGGATTAGAACATAATGTGATAACCGCAAAATTACCCCCTTTAGAAAAATGTGCCGGTCATAGTTTAGTAATAAGGGTGTAATCAGACATTTTATTTGTTTTCAGATTCTTCAGTTTCTATATCAAAGTGGTAACTTGAGGAGTAGCAGTAGGGTCAACAGTGGTTCTCGCTGCTGTAATTTCTTTGGAGAAACACTAAAGCCAGTTTGGTGGAATCGGACTGGACACACAGACGCACATCATTGACGAGCCGCGTGTGACCACTTGATAGAATTTACAGTGCAATAACAAGATAAGAGCACTCTCAATTTAATTCGGATTCCCATTACAAAAACGTTATTAGGCCATAGAGAGTGAACTGGTGGGCCGCAGATAGCCGATTAATCAGAGGAATGGCTAAACGTGAGTTTCCTCTCTGTCGGCGGTGCGCTGCACGATAAGAGGCCATTGAGGGCAGAAGAAGGAGGAGGCTGCACAGCGCGACGTGCAGTTACCACCCCTGCCTCCTCCACCTCTGGCTCGGGCTGAATGTAAAGCTCGTATGCTTGTGCCACGTTCGGCGCAGAGCGGGAGGGGGTAAACAATGGGAGAAAGTGCTGAAAGATGAGCTGCGTGGAGGTGCCGAGCATGTGCGCGGTGTGGTGCGTCGGCGTCCTCCCTCGCTGGGAGACAAAGGGAGCGTCATGGCCTCCGTTTCAGCGCTGGCAGAGAAAGCAGCACTGACTCATGCACATATGGACATGCCCTGCACAGGCAGTCGTACACGCATAGGGGCACCATCACACAAATGGACAGCTGTGTTTGTTAATAGAGAGTGTGCGTGTGTGTATGCGCGTGCGTGCGCGTGCATTTGAATCTTTACCACTGCGCCATTATTGTCACTGATTGAATCAGTACCTTTTCAGAGTAAAAAACTACGTGCTCAGTGACTATGACTCTGAACTGAACTGAATGAAGTGATAGTAATTCATAGTTTTCCACCTCCAGCATCTGTTCCGCCGCTTGTCAGCACACAGGCTACATGCCTGCAGTAAGCCTACGTGGGCAGACATATTCCACTCTGTGAGGTTAACCATAACGTGTGAAAATGGTGAAATATCACCAGACGCTACAATCATCAGTGTCTTAAAGGTGGGGCAGTGTATCATCAGAGTGACCTCTAACTGCTGCTCTGTGCTGTAGCTACTAGCTGCCATTCATTATTTAGCTGAGTTAGCAGTGCTAGCGTCCCTCTTAGCTGACTGAGCTTTGTCGTCTTGTCGTCATCAACAGCAGGTAGTGCCAGAATATTTTCAAAAGTAACTCAGTGAATGAGGTTTTATTTCCACCAAACCAGAGTTGGTGATTGTTTCAACAGCCGAAAGACAAGCCAAGACATTTGCGCCAAGTTTTATTGATGAGTATATGATGAGTCGACATGGCAGAAGCTTGTGTTTGTTTGGAGAAGGGAGAAACTGGAATTCAGAAGGTGTGCGGTTGTATTTTAAAATAGCTGAGAAGCTAAGAAAGCTTGTGAAACGTAGCACACATTCATCTCCCAGCTGAAAGCACATGAGGCTTTACTATTGGACTGTCGCCTCTTGAGGTACGAAGTGGTATTAAGAGACAGGACGCGCTGGGGCTAGCTGGTTAGCATGCTAGCTTCAGCTGCAACACAATGCATAGATGTCTTTCAATCCAGTTTCACGTCAAACCTGCAGAGTCATGGTATGTCTCCCCGCAAGGAACATGTTCTTATTCCAAGGTCAAGTTAGCAATAATAAAGGTGCAACATCTGGTCAGACTTTCAAAATAAAGCTTGCTGCGAAACGTCTCAGGTGATGATCGCAGAGTATATATACTGAATACTTGTGAAAAGTCCAAATAGTTTCAGGTCTTTCACATCTCAGAGGGTGCTAGCAGACATGCATAGGCACAAAATGGGACACAGAGCTGAACACTGCCAACATTTGCTACAGGTCAGCGGTGCAAATAGCGTGTCAGATTTAGCTAAATTTGAACTTAGCCCAAAAGTGGCACACAGATCCGCACGAGCGGTTTTTCTGATTGCGACCGTTACACTTAATTGAATTCAGTTAATCTGGTGCTACAGTTTGCTGTCAAATGCTAATCATATGCATGTATTAACTGCTTGCGTGACTGTATATATAAGCAGGTATGAAGACGTAAGCATGTAAATGAGACATGTTATTACTGCAGTGATGTGTGTGTGTGTGTGTGTGTGTGTGTGTGTGTGTGTGTGTGTGTGCGTGCCTGCTTGTGCACGCCTGGCTGTGCACATCAGTGTGATTGGGAGTTGAGGACATCGTTGTGTAAATCCTATCACATAATTTGTAATTCCAGCTAAACAGTAATTCCCAGGCTGAATGGCTCGACAGAGGAGTAAGAGGGGGCGAGGGCTGGTTGGTCAGTGTCGCAGTAACGTAGCTGCATTCAAATAGAGAGGACAAAAGCATCAATCCGGGGACTCGAGCCCAGCGAAGCTAAATGACAAAGAGGGTCACTAGGTTGGTCTTCTGTTTGGCCTCTCCTCCTATTTACATGATAATGACTCTAAAACAGAATGATAACATCTTGAGATCCCTGTCACTTTTCCTTCAGTGGACAAATTGGATATGTTTATGTCAGTTTGTGTATGCATGGAGACAATCATACTTTTTCTCTGTCACATGCATATTTATCTGAGAATGTCACAGCTCATGTCTGTATGTATAAATTGGATAAATGTTTGTATGCATGATGTGAAAATCAGTGTGTTAGTATATATAGTGGCACTTTGGGGCAATGTTTGGGCAGATGAAAGAGCTGAAATGCATGCAGTGCTGGCCTGGCAAATAATCTTATAGTGTTTGAAACTTGTTATGAACCTGTCTTTACATCCACTGAGAGACCTTTTGATGTCATCCATGTTTTTCTGCGGGTTCTCCCTCTGTGCAGCACACCAGGTGTTCAGACAGTCGTTGAATGTGACCAGAGGATGATGAAGAAGGCAACCCAGGCGATGAATGGAAGCTGCTACAGGATGCTATTGAAAAGGTCATGTGTTAATAATATTTCAGTGAGTAAACAGATGTCAACATGCAAACTACCCAGTGATCAGTCCTACAGGACACTTTTGAGCAATCATGTCCTCAGACCTCTGCAGATTGCTGATAATGGCGTTAAACTTTATTTGCTCATTTATTTGTCGCTGATGGCATATTTGGCCTCGGTCTCGAGAGCCTTAACCCTTCATCAAGCATAATTGTGTTCCATTAACGCAGGTTTAGCAACAAGCTGACACATGATGACACCCGACACAGTGTGAGTGCAGAAACATGGCCAGAAATATGCTCCCGTTAACCAAACTCTTACATTTTATAGGTTATAATCAATCATTCAGTCATTGGCTAGACTCCATTTGTTAATCCCTGCCTAAAATTAGGGATCGGTATTTGAAAAAAAAAAAATAAATAAAACAAAATTCAAATTTTAAGCTGCATACACAGGTGCCCTGTGAGGAAGAGAAGAGAGGCTGCTCAGTCTGGCCTAGAGTCCAGCTTCACCTCTAGGTCCAGGCCGACCACCTTAACCCTGTCCCTTCACCATAAAGTCCAGAGAGGTTGAGGTGGAGCTGGACCACCCATGTGGCTCTGCAGTGAGCACTTCTTGGATTGAAAATCTGAACAGGCAGCAGCATTAATGGTCAATCGCAGCAGCTATTACATTACTTGCCTGTAGGTGGCACACATCTGCTAAGGGGCTGCAGCTGTAGCTTTTTACACTGAAGCGTTGCAACTAATATTCCACAAGGACCCTGTATTGTTTTTCACTCATGTGCTTTTAATTCTGAATTTTCCAAGAAAGCACTGTTTGTTTTCTAATGCGTGAGCTATGCGGAGAAAACAATCAGTCTCATCGTTTTAATAGACTATTTGCAGTTGTTTGCGTCTGTGGGTAAACTGAGAAAAATATAGCTGATACCTTATGAAAGCAGCACTTGAGGAAACGACTCAGCATCTTATATTTTTTGTTAAAGTAGCTCAACCCAATATTTCTCCCTTTGTTCCTCGAGGTTAGCGAGCTAATTGGACTGTTGCACATCAACCATGACGTAACATGTGGGCCGTGCTCTCTGTTAGTCGTGCTTACAGCTGCCCCTTGCCTTCCAGTGAAAGGCCTTGCCTCTATCTTATAGATGTATCACATGAGAGGAATGATGGCTTCTGGTTTGGATTTCTTTCTATATCCGTCCCTCTTTGTCTGTCTCTGGTATATTCAACTTTACAGGCTGTTCCATCTTCATTAGCTGGGTAGGAGCGCGCCATCAGAAAAATCCTCTGAATGATAAGAGATAGAAGGATGTGCCTTTGATTGGGCACGTATATATTCCAGCATGGCCAAATGGAAATTAGCTTGGGGTGTGTGTGTGTGTGTGTGTGTGTGTTTGTGTGTGTGTGTGTGTGTGTGTGTGTGTGTGTTTGTGTTTGAACGGAAGATAGACAAGTAGAATAAGACCGTTACATTGCATGCTTCCACTAATGCTGTCAGATCTCCCGTCACAGTGCTGAGTACTAATTTACTGCACGCTCAATTACACAAATATAAGCTCTCACCTAAAGCTCGTGTGCTGGATTCAGATCTGATATGATGCCGTCACAGAAGTTTACTTGCATCTCGAGGTTGCAGTTCCTTTTGAATTTCAGTGTTTTCGTTGTCATGTGGTTGAAGGAGCTACCACCGGGAGCTCGTTAACTTTTCTTGGGTGATAGACAGTTGGACCTATTGATCGGCAACTGTCAAAGCCGAACTGACGCGCTGCCATTTCTCCTTCTTCTGCTTTTGACAACATCGGTGACAGTGACACATTAAAACTGACAGCATGTACAGTACAAGGCCATTGATTACGCTTCTCCTAAATCAAATTATTACTGTGTCAAAGAACAGTTAATCAGATTATTAAGGGATTTTTGATGAGCCGTCCAAACTTTAATACCTCCAAGTCAGCGACTGATAGTTCCTAATATGTACAACGTTACCTGTAGCAACCAATGGAAAGTGCTTGGTCTCCAAATGTGAGTAATTCAATTGATCGTGGAAGAATTTACACAAAGAAAAGCTGTGCTGTACCCCTGAAGGTTCGAGATAGCAATCTCTACCCTGTCCTTAGGTTCAAGTGCAAACCTGCGATTTAAACATTCCTCAAAGATTAAATGAATTAACACTTCTAGATTGCTGCATCCAAGAAACACATCTCTCGGTTGTGAACTGCCATGTTGACTCAGGGATGAGCATTCCCACAAACCCCACATCAAATTCCTCCCACAAACAGACACACGTACAGTGTAAATCATCCAGGTGGCAGAGGCGAAGCAATTGCCACAATTAGCACTTGGTCTGAACGATGGCCTATTTGCACTTCATTTCCGGCATCTTGTACTTGGACAAAATCCAGATGTAATTTATCACACCTATACTTACCACATGTGTGTCCGTTGATCACATCATTAATCTAATTGCAATCCGTCTTAGTTTTCCAAGCACCTGCATGCAAATCAGCGTCAGTCCGGAGAGTGGTGTTAATACACCTGAAGCTGTTTCATAACTGACAAAAAGTTTAATAACAGTTTAGCTAGCTTGTTGCTAACTTTCCACAAACAAACACACAGTCTCTCACCTATACAGACCTTTCACTGACTGAACTGATCAGGGTTTAGATAAAGGGACTACAACAGGTCGGGCTGCCTCATATACTGTATGTTCATAACTGTTGAAATCTGCGGAGAAGCTTTTAATTTCAGACGGCTATTTTCTGTGCAGTTCTGATGTATCTCCAGCTGCTGTTATCACGGGGGACAGAACATGTGATTATTTTCTCGGACTCCTTTGGTCTTGGTCGCATTTGGGAGCAGAAAACATTACTTTTACATCCCGCGGAGAAGGAGGCATTTACACCTTTACAACATCTGGAATTGCTCCTCAAGATCAAACCTGGTAAATTTTCAGGTAAAGCAGGTTGAAAAACAGCATACATCTGTAGATAAAGAGTTTGGTCTGTACCAGCTCTGCATGGACAGTGTCCTGAGACAGCTTCTGTTGTGATTTGGTATTGCTATATAATTAAAACTGAATTGAAATGAAATGCTCAGACAGATCTAAGGGGTGCATACGAACCACATTGTCATCAGTCGAGGATGGAGAGAGGTGCATTAGCAGTAAGAGGCGGTTGAGAGCTCTCAGTGGCTGTTTGACCTGACCCGGGCTTCCCTTTTTAATCTGTTAAAAAAAGCTCATCAGCCCTGCACTTGTTTTACCTCACCTGTTGGCCTTCGTCGCCCACACTCCTTCATGTTGTTTTGTTGTAGACTGTGTGACGTGTCAAGGGCTGAATTCAGAGAGGGCAACAAATATATTTATCTCTTGTTGAGCTGCTAATTGGCCGTGTAGCTTTGCCCTGACCTCTCCAGTGCGGACAGCAGACCCACAGATGCATTCCCCTGCACGAACCCCTCAGGGTCCAGCACGCAGAGCCCTCTTAACTTTTTTCATCTGGCAGCCGCGGACGCCATCAAGCCCTCGACCTCTATATCTGCCACATCAGCTTGTTAATTAACAGCAAACATCTGCTGGCCGTGGTGGAGAGGAGTGAAGAGTGTGAATCTGCAGAGGAAAAGGGCCTCAGAGCGAGGGAATTAACCCGGAGCTGTGATCACCCTCAGCAGACAGATGGATCAGCAGAGAGTCCTTCACAGAACACCCAAACACCCAAACATTAATGAGTGGGGGGACAGCAGGGAGCTATAGATAATAATGTATGGATTTTTTTTAACTGGAGTTATGATAAAGCTCTATAACACTAAGAACTGAGGGCTTGATTATTTTCGACTCACTCTCAGCCTTACGCATGTGGCAGCATTTAAAGTGTATTCATTTAAAGACTGAACGGAGAGTTTTAATCATCGTTGGAGGAAAAAGCTCCATGTAATTACTTTTTTCAAATAAAGGCTTCAGCTTAACATGAAAATGATGCCTCGACTCGGGAAAATTGTGTTTTGAATTGCTTTTTATAGAGTATATGTAATATTCTCCTGATAGAGGAATCTCACTAAAGGATTTGAATCCATTCCTTACAATTATTAATTAGCTTCTAAATCCACGAGTCAGACTCAAAGGTACAAAGACCTGGTTGCTGCAGCAGTCAAACACAGAGCTGCACCAAATAGTTTGAAAGCTTCATTCATAACGTTGACAGTCAAATTCTAAATCAGCATTCGAATGCTGTGCAGTTTCTTGCATGCATATTCCTTCTGTCTAAAACTCTGAATTTCTGCATAATTTCAGATAAAGATGAGGTTACACGTATATTATTAGTATTATACTATTTGTAGAATCCAGTGGGGGCTGCGTAGGATTGCTTCTGAATCGTGATTCAATTTCCAGTAACTCCAGAGTGCTGTAAAGTCCAAAAGTCAAAATCTATTGAAAACAAAAATAGATGCAATCATTTCCAAAACTGAGTAGTTTTATCGAATGCAATATTCTGCTTCAGTCTATGTTGGTGCTTAACCTTTCAAAACAAAACTTTTGGTGGGGTTTTGCTCTCCCACTTGCACGCAAAGGAAGGCACACACATGTGTGAAGGGGGTGGTCTAGCAGCAGGAAGCCTAAGGGCGCAATTACTAGTTAATGCCTTTATTGGATGCGCCTGCTGGCTGCATGCATTTATGTTCATGAACACTGACAAGTTCTAGTCATTAACAAAAGCTTATTTAATAAAAAAAACGAATTTAATCCGATGAATCACTCAAATTTAGGATTTAGTTTGGAGATTTTCTTTTTTTTTAGGATGAAGAGTCCAATGCAACTGTCACAGTTTATGTTTTTGCTTGCAGGGAGGAAACCTGTGCAACCTGTGTTGTGTCCTCTTTGTTGAACTTCGATCTGCAAATTTGCATTAGCAAGCCGTGATGACAGTGCTCATCATTGAGGAAGGAGAGTCCATTATGAAGGAAGCTATCGTAGCTTATTAGCTGTGTTGCACCATACACTTTCATTTGGCTGTCCTCTGTTGGAGTATAAACTGCTCCACAAATGAGGTATGATTTTCATACAGTTATGAGATAAGGCGTAATGATAGGAATATGTCTTCTGAGTGAACTGTGTGACCGTTAGCATCTGAGCTATTATATATAAGCTATTATAGCTATTATATTATATATATATATTATATAACTGACAGCTAGCAAGCTCATTAGCATGGAGGGCTTTTACCCTTCAATAAAACAGAATATAATGAGATCAAAATGTGTGAAAAAAGCCTAGTAGGAAAATGCAAAGAGACTTTGGGAGCTATTGTGACCGACTAGCGCTTAGCTCGCCAACTGGCTTTGTGAGAAGTCACAGTTTCAAGCAAGCTTCTCGGAGCACATATTATGTGAAAAGGCGCGAATTAATTTTGCTGCGACACCTTCTTGTGTGACCAGATCTCAAGGGTGGCTTTTCAGAGCGGCACTAGCTCACAAAGTCTCGTCTTTCACTGTGCAATGAGACGTCATCTGGCAGAGCATTGGCCATGCAAACACTGTGCTGTTATAAACCAATGGTGTGTGAGAAGCGTTCAAATTCAAAGATGTGCTACCAAAACAGGACCTCCCAGATTAATCTTACCTGCATTGATATTGATGTTTTCGGTCTCACCTGCTGAGGCTGCTGATGAGGTTTCTGATTTGATTCCCACTGCTACCAGTCATAATAAAACCCATCCAGCCTACTTGCAGCATTGCGAGCCACGCACACACATCGCCTGCCTTCGGAGTCATCCACAAAGTACCCACACAAGCTGATGTCAAAGCAGAATCTGATGCAGTGTTAAAAACAGCAATCATTTCACTTTCTGTGCACCTGCATTTTCTGCTGTTCTTCTTCACTTCGGAACAACCATTTGAATCTATTAACCTAAATATGATCGAACTGACGGCCCCAGAGAACGAGCATCGATTTTGTCGGGAGACTTAACCAAGCTGCTGAATGCTGAGGAAGACACTGACACGGAGAAAGCATGAAACGGGGAGAGGAAGAGGTCCAACCTCAATCAGGCGTAATTTGTGCTCAGACCAGTGAGCGTGGTATTGGATGAGAACGGACAGCTTCTGTCTCTGAACCAATCAGATCGGTGAACCATGACTTCACCGCCCCCCCAGCCCCTACTTCTGTGGCATATCAGCGTATTGACTGGCAGACTCCAGGTCGCCCCAGTCCCTTGGTCTGCTCCAAGGTCACATGTATCATCAGATACCTGTTGTGTGTTTTTAAAATGACATTTTGTCTGTGTGTGTGACCGGGAACAGGAAAGGCGGCTGCATTTGTGTGACAGTCAACGCACTCCATAGAGCACTCGCATCATTTGATGTGAGGAACATCTTCAGGGTTCTCTGACATATTACTATTACTGTGAGTTTGCTTGTTGCTTAATGTTTTTTAAAGGTAGCTGGACAGAAGCAGAACTATGATCACGTCTCATTCTAGATAGTGTCAGAATACAAAACCTGTCAGACTGTGGTTCCCACGGGTGTGACACAGAATTTCAGATTATGTTCAGACGGGGAAGAAGACTGTCAACCGCCTACAGCCAATCAGATTCTGCCAGGCTTTCCCATCTCACAGCCCTGTCTTTGCAACGAGAAATGAATGGCTGGATCACTCCCCTTTGATAATTATTCGCTCTCTTCTGTTGCCTTTCCAGGATGCTTCTTTCATACCCAGTCATGATACTATCACCTGTTGCCAGTGAACCTGTTTACCTGTGAAATGTTCCAAACAGGTGTTTTTGGAGCTTTCCACAGCTTTCCCAGTCTTGTTCCTCCTGTCCCAACTTGTTTGACACATGTTGCTGCATCAGCATATATTTCCAAAAATCAATGAAGCTGATAAGATCAAACAATCAATATATTGTCTTTGTCCTGCCTTCACTGACTTTGTAGTGTAGCAAGTCACGCTTCCCAACTTTTTTGGAATCAGGTTATAGGTTTTAAGTTTCTGAGGTGCTTTGTCCATCGCTTGTTTATGCAGGTTGCAGAGGCCATGTGGCAACGCATACATTTTGCCTGTATGTGGCTCCACTGGCCTCCACACACAGTGCAGTATGTGCTGTGTATGCTGTGGCTGATTGCTAATGACATGCAGCTGGGTGAGCTGGTGATTGGACCATATGGCCTACACAGAGGAAAGCTAGAGGGCAGATGAGACATAACAGACAGTTCTGGAAAATTCCAGGAGACACATTTAAACCCTTTTCATTTTTTATGTCTCGTCCAGATAAAATCCAGGTACATTTTTAAATGTTGTTGTTTTTTTTTTCCTTACATATAGTTTGTGTCTCATTAGCCAGGTAAGAAGTCTGATGCATCGCCCTGCAGTTTAATCAGTGTGCATGCACTAAAGTATCTTCTAGATTGACGATTGTGCTGTTGTTCTACAGAAAATTACAATTAGGCTCCACTTTTTGCTGAGCTTTTTATTAACCTTGAAATCTGAATTTCAACAAAATACACACTGTCTGCTGTTGACTTTTTCAGGTGTAATTGTTCATGCTTTGAGCCCCACAAATAAAATTCCATTCATTTCCACTGTGTTTGAATGAAGGCAGAAATCTCAGAGAGAGATAAATTGGGTTTATATGCCAAGTATGTGTGTGCAACTGTGCATATAAGCAATCTGACTCCGGCACAACATTGCACAATGTATTTCCATATTAAAAAAGGACAAAGAGCTCAAAAATCAAAATAGAATAAAATTAAATTAACATTAAACAATATATAGAAAGAAATGTACAATGTCCATGTCCTGGATGCAACAACAGATGAGTGAGAATTTATTTGGTTGCAATTTGATACTTGAATACTGTATTATTGTTTAGACACATAACGATTAGCAAAGGAGTGATGCCTCTTATTTAACCTTAGAAGAAGTGAGGGTGGCAAGCTGCCCTCACTTCTTGGGATTTTCCTCTTCCCTGTATCCTCACAATAAAACCTTCCCTCAGATGGAAATGAAAAGACACACGAACACACCCACGCATGCAGTGTTGCGCTCACATACACATGTATAGTATATACAAGTGCCACTGCTCCCCTTTTGCCACACGTGCAATTTGCAACATATCATGTGAGGTTTAAGCCTCAGCCCACACTTCACAGCTCTTCATTTCAAAACGCATTCATCGCTGCAGACCAAAGCCTCTGAGAGCAAATATATACAGAGGCTCTCACTATCTCCCCCTGTCACGTTGATGGGCAGTAATTTTCCATCCACATTACGTAACTCAGATAAACCTCTTAAAAATGCTATGCCTCTCGGTGTGAAAATTGCTAATCCTTGCGGATGCCTCGGTGGCAGGCATTAGCCAGTTAAATTTTCAATAACAGTTAACATTTTACCAATTGTGGACACTTTCATCCAAAGTGCCTTAGAGTGCTGCATTTTAGCGCAGTTCATCGGGCTGCCCTTGGCTTTCACAGCTGACACTAACAGTGGTAGCTGCCATCTTAGCAAACTTCAAAGGGAGTTAAGTTGTGCTTTTTATGTGCCGGTGACAGCTCATGCAAACGAAGGAGAAGACAAGCTATTGTTGACTGTCATGTTAGCAAGTCAAACCTAATCATGACTAATCCGTGTCTTTTGTTTCTTTTTGTCTTCCTCTCCGGCTCTCTTTCTCTTCCATTTTTTCTCTCCTGGTATCACAATGAACTCCAGACACAATCTCAGCTTTCCGTTTTTGTTTTTTTTTTTCCCCCTTCATGCCTTATTTCGCTCTTCATTCTACAGATTTGCTGTGGTTGTCTCCTGCCATTAATATCACTTCAGAGCAATGCTGCAGAAATGTATAGAGGGGTGAAATGACACACGTGCACCCCCACCGCCGTGCATGCAGAAGAGAGAAAATGAATAAATTCAGCTAAGTATGATTGTTAATAATTTTGTTCGAAATGTGGGACTGGGATAATATACTGTCTGGATATCCCACTACAGTGAAAAGCTTAATTCATTCTGTCCTATATAAGGAAGCATGATAACGTTCACTGTCTGTCTCTCCCTGTCTCACTCACACATGCATACTTCAGTAAAAATAGCTGAAGCTTGATGAAGCTGCTTGCTGTGGCTGCCATCAACAGTGAAAGCTATTGTTGCAATAAAAAACCCTGACGGTCGGGGGAGGTGGGGGTATCAATGATGACAAATGCACCAGGCAGGGGCAAAGTAATTATTTAGCTGATGGAACGTAATGTTAGCGTCGCCTCACACAGCGTCACTGTAATCTTATTATCTGAACGCTCATCTTTGTGCACTTCCTCTGCAGGCTGATTACAGAGACCTGTGCATTTGCCCAATCAAACACCTGAAGTGTTTTCTGTCAACACGCAACAGAAACGTACACACAACCGAAACCCGAAAGAGAGATGGAGAGCGCTGATGGAGAGGTGTGAAGTGACAATTAATTATCCTGTATGCACAGAGTGGCTGGCGTCAGCGGTACGTCTGAGCTGCAACCGGAGGGCCGTGATTGGCTGAGAGGAGATCAGGTCAGATTACACCGCTGCGGCGTTCCACCCTTTAACATTTCATTAATGCAGTCCTATGACTTGATAACAAAAGATCTCTGTGGTGCCAGTGGAAGGGATTGGATCTGACAGCATTGTTTTCCCATCTGAATCTTCAATTAAGTAAACAAATCCATTTAAATCCCTTATTGTGTTTCTTACTTTACTACCTACACTGTTACGCCCACAGGTCTCTAGGGCAATGTCTAACTTATTGATACCTGAGTTACATGAATGCAAACATGTAATAGAGATATCAATGATTTTGAACCCGTAAGGCACGGCTCCCCAGGAGATACTGAGCGCAGTGAAAGGGACAGACGCATGCCACTGTGCTAAAAATAATGGCCAGTTATTTCTTTCAGTTTGGCCGCTGATTTGGTCCGTTTATCAGCAGCTGCTGGAGCTGGCTGTGACACACAGTGCATGGAGGCAGGGGTTGCACTTTTGTAGTACAATTCAAATTCTGTGTGACTTGTAGAAATATTAATAATAAGAGCAATAATAGCAAAAATAAATTTTATTTATGTGGCACCATGCAGGAATTGCAGCTCAATGTGCTTTACAAGACAGAAATAACATGCACCAAGTGAGTACTTTACACAGAAAATACATAAAAACTGGTAAAAAAAAAAAAAAAATGAATGTAAAATAAGATGGAGAATAAAGCCCACTTGATAATAGTAATAAGGAAGAAAATAAGAATAAAGATAATGCATAAAACCTAAGAATAAAATGATAAAACACTGGTAAAAATAGTATAGAATAAGGATGGAAATAAAAATAAGGACAAGGCGTCAAATCACAGCACAAAATAAAAAATGTCAGTAAAAATAGATTACATATGTAGTATTGAAAAGCTAGTGAATAATAAACATCACCTCCAGTACCAGACTGATTGGTCAGGCACAGGTAAGGGTCTCAATTTAATGGACAGGAGGCTGGCAACTTCAATTTAATTAACCACTTTATTTACACATTCAATAATACATCAAATAACCACAGGGCAATTTATCGAGCTGGACAGCACCGTCATATACCGTCACTCATAGCATGGGATGCAGGGCAATACACTACACTAGGCAGGACAAGATGCTTGTGGTTGCCAAGCAATTACTTGGCCACAACCTCCGAGACAGACAATCAGTGGCCCAACCAAAAAAAATCAAAATAACAAACTCACAGCAAACAATAATAATCATATGATCACACAAAAAGAATGAATGCCACTACAAACTCACACAAGGGACTTTTAAACAGGCTGTCTCTTTGTTGAGGAACAGGATTGCACATGCCCATAAATGTATTGCACTTCACCCGTAAAGCTTATTGCACATTGCCCATGACAGCATCACTCAGCTCAGATCAATTACCAAAATATAATATGAACTCCAGGAAGAATAAAAGAAAACCACTATAAAAAATGGCCCGTTGATAAAAAAAAAACTCTTAAGGTGGGAAAAGAAAACAGTGACAGACAGTGTTGCACAGGACGACAGTTCTATAAAATACACACAGAATTAGCCAATTGTATGGCAAATTATAAATTAAAAACATTTGTTTAAACAACGTAAAGCCAATATGCCGTACCTTTAAGAACGCATACTAGCAGCCAGACCAGCGGTGTGCGTGATGCTGCAGTGGCCACGAGTAAAATCACTCCAGGTTCACTCTGAGTTCTCCCTGAGCTGCTAGAATGTAACGGAAACTATAGGAAGACACAACTAAAATGAATTACATGAGCTTGAATTGCACTTAACTTCATTTATACAGCACAAGGGGAAAGTTAACCTACCAATCAAATTTTTGCGTGCTTACACGGCATCAACTGTGCTCTACAGCGCAGCGTCCGATCTCATCAGCTGAGCTGCGCTCTACAGCGCAGCATACAGCCTCTCCTCAAGCTTAGCTGTACAGAGATAGGATGCATTTATTATGTGGTTCTTTTACTTTAGTTGCCAAAGTACGTTATTCCTGTGATTATGTCGCCTACCGAAAGAAATGTTTGATCTTCCTCGCAGCACGTGTAACCACCGCGCTTCCTCCTACAGCAGCCAGGTCACAATGACAGAAAGGGGGAGCGCTCACTTCCGTTGCTCTATAAATAGCCTCCTCCCAATCATGCCATTTTCCCCATTACATCTTAACCCCCCATTTTGGAACGTCACCGTCCCGGTGACAAATTACAACCAAGGTCTAAATACATTTTGTGCTACTTGGTTGTTAATGGTGTTTGACAACTGCAAGTTTGACGCTGCAGTAGAGAGCATATGGCCTGCTGATCTTGGCAAGCGAAAGGGATTAGGATGTTGCCCTGCTGTACTTCTTTTAGGCCGAGTTGGTACTAGATTGGTTTCTACAACTTTCTCTGTGTCTAGGTTTCCATTAACGTTATTCTGTTCAATGTTTGCACCTTTTGATGTAGTGGCACCAATCAGTGTAGTAGCATTTGGGGGTGCACTAGCAGGAACAAGGTATGTTTGGGCGGGGGCCTGAACGTGCCGCTGCTCTGGGCTCATGGTGATTACGACCCCCTCTGAGTCGCTATCACTGTCATCTGTATTCAAACGTGGGTGCAAAACTGGGTCAGGTGTCAAGCCAGGGTCAGGTATTGGTTGATTTTGGGTCGCTGACATGTTAGTTGGAGCCGTTATCACTCTGAGCTCCGACCGGTTAAGTGTTTTTTCTGGGCCCGCGCCATCTCTGGGGCATATCCTGTAGACCCGGCCTTCTTCATCCATATTTTTCACAATCGTATACACGACAGAGTCCCAGGTGTCCTGGATTTTGTGACGTCCAGTGGGGTGACTTTTTCTGTACACAAGCGTTCCAGGTGCCAGGAGGGTCGCAGTTGGTTGGTGGTGTCTGTTCCTCCGCTCTCCTGCTTCCTGCAACTGCTTTTTGACACGTAGATAGACCGAGCTCAAGCGCTGTTGGTGTTCCTCCACCCAGTCTTGGGCTGACCTAGGCATAGGATCCCCAGGGGGCACTCCTAACAAGAAATCCACAGGCAACTGGGCTTTCCGACCAAACATGAGCTCATATGGCGAATAACCTGTGGACTGGTGTTCAGTGGTGTTATAGGCATACAGCACTTGGGGCAAGTAGTGTGGCCATTTTCTTTTTTTTTCTTGAGGAAGGGTGCGCAGCAAGTCATGCAATGTCCGGTTAAATCTTTCACATTGTCCATTGCCCTCTGGGTGGTATGGTGTAGTTCTACTTTTTTCAATGCCATACAGATGGCAAAGCCTTTGCAAGAGGTCCCCTTCAAAACTTTTCCCTTGATCGCTGTGAATGCGTTTGGGTACACCATAGATGTAGAACCACTTGTCTGTCAGCACTCGGGCCACAGTACTGGCTCGCTGATCTAATGTTGGGTACGCCTGGGAAAATTTGGAAAACACATCTGTGACCACAAGCACATTCTCTCTTCCATCACTAGCTTTGTCCAATGTGGTGAAATCAATGGCAAGGACTTCCAGTGGTTTGGAGGCTGTTAAAGTGCCTCTGAAGGTGCGGACTTTGGGTTGTACTGCTTTGGCCAGTGTGCAACGGCCACACTCTCGACAATATTTTTCAATGTCATTTCCCATAAATGGCCAGAAACACCTTTGCCTCACGAGACTGGTCGTGCGTTCAATGCCTTGATGGCCATGGTCATCATGAAGGTTTTTAAGGACCTCTGTCTGCAAGCACTGGGGCAACAACAGTTGAAACACAACATGTCCCTCTCCTGGTGTTTTTACTTGCCGATATAAGACACCATCCCTCGATTCTATCCTAGCCCACTGCTGTACCAGCTTCCTCACTCCTCTGCAATCATTCACCCTTTCCTGTTTGGTTGGCGGTTTTCCCCTTTGCCAATACTGCACAAATGCACCAATAACTGGGTCTGCGGCTTGTAAGATTTGTAGATCAGCAGTCGAACGTGCTGGGAGAGACGCCATTGCTTGGCAGGTGGCGACGACAGCTGGGGCGCCCTGGGACATGTATTTTGTTTGTTCCTGAACTTCAAGTGGCACCTTCAATCCAGGAAACGAGGAAGATGTGCTATGGGGGTGATCTTGTCGTGACAATGCATCTGCATTACGATTCATTGGCCCTGGGCGGTATTTGATTTCAAAATCAAAAACTGCCAACTCTGATACCCATCTCTGCTCCACTGCCCCCAATTTTGCAGATTGCAGGTAGCTGAGGGGGTTGTTATCAGTGAACACAAGGAATTTGTTTCCCAATAGGTACTCCCGAAATTTCTGGGTTACCGCCCACTTCAGTGCTAGAAATTCCAACTTTCTAGAGCTGTAGTTGGACATATTTCTTTCGGCGGGTCTGAGGCCCCTGCTTGCAAATGCAATGGGCCGGCGCTTTCCATCCTGATCCTGGGATAATACTGCTCCTAGCCCAGCATGACTAGCATCTATTTCTAGAACAAAAGGTTTAGTGAAATCTGCATAACCTAGAACTGGTGCACTCACAAGTAACTTTTTGAGTGTTTGAAATGCCTTCTCACACTCCTCACTCCAGCCGTCACCTATGACATTTTTCCCTTGGGTTTTACGTTTCTTTTTTGTGCCCCCCATTTCAGCC
Source organism: Chelmon rostratus (assembly GCF_017976325.1). NCBI lineage: Eukaryota > Metazoa > Chordata > Actinopteri > Chaetodontiformes > Chaetodontidae > Chelmon > Chelmon rostratus. The sequence continues at coordinate 12,973,301 of NC_055660.1, read as the reverse complement.
ACCAGCTGGTGAAGCGGGGCTGCATGCTTTGCAAATCCCTCAACAAAGCGGCGATAGTAGGAGGCAAACCCCAGGAAAGATTGTAGCTGAGTGCAAGTTGTAGGTCGTGCCCATTCAGCCACAGCACTGATCTTTGAAGGGTCAGTGGCAACACCAGATGCTGAGATTACATGACCCAGATAGCTGACCTCAGACTGAAAGAAGTGGCATTTTTGTAGCTTCAATTTCAAGTTATGTTGTTTAAGGCGATTCAGTACCAAGTCAAGACGTTGAAGGTGCTGGTCGAAAGATGATGAAAAAACGACAATATCATCCAAATACAACAATAAGGATTGAAAGCTTTGATCTCCAAAGATCCGCTCCATCAGCCTTTGGAAAGTGCTGGGTGCATTACATAGCCCAAAGGGCATTCGGTTGAACTCAAAGAGTCCAAAAGGGGTACAAAAAGCAGTTTTTGCTTTGTCGTTTTCTGCCACAGGTACTTGATTGTAGCCACTTGCAAGATCCAATGTGGAAAACCACTGGGCACCTGTGAGAGCATCCAGGGACTCTTCGATCCGAGGCAGTGGATAAGCATCTTTCCTTGTTTTGGCATTGAGCAATCTGTAATCCACGCACAATCTGATCTCCCCAGTTTTTTTAAAAACAACCACAATTGGGGAGGAGTACGGGCTACAGCTTGGACGCACGACACCCCTGTCCAAAAGTTCTTGAATGTGAGCTTTAACCTGCTCATACTGTGATGGCGGGAGCCTGCGATAACGTTGCCGCACTGGGACGGTATCCGTTAAAGGAATTTCATGCTCCACTAGGGTGGTACACCCTAGGTCACCTTCTCCCTGACTGAAAACTGCAGTATGCTTTTGCAAAAGTTCCATTCCCTTCTGATGTTGCTCAGGAGAGAGATTAGGCCATGACAAGTTCGAAAAGTCAACAGACAGGGGGCTCTCTGCGGTCACTGTGCGGACGACTGCTACAGTGTTATGATCTTCCATTTCCTCAGTAAAAACTGGGTCTCCTGTTTGCAAGGGGTCGACCACATGCAATTCTCCCAGCTGCGTGTGAGGTTGTAGCCAGGCATCCTCAGTGCCCACATTTACAACCGGGATTTCCACACTGCCCTGGTGGACCGAAAGGAGGGCTGAAGACACCAGAACACCAGGTGGGAGAGGGTTTCCTGTGGACAGAGGCTCAAGAAGCACTGAAGGAAGTGTAGTGTTGGCAGCAGAGGGACAGGTGGTGTGAATCCACTTCAAGGAACCGGCGGGAACACGGACAGCTCGGCCATGAATCTTGGCTTTACCCAAGTACCCCTGAGTATTCAAGGCCTCAATGCGTTGACACAAGAAAAGGGTCTTCCTCCACTCCTTGCCAGCTGCTTGGAGAACAGGTAAGTCGAAAAGGTCAGCGCCAAACTGTTCAAAAAGTGAGTGATAACAACGACCAATGATGTTCATCCCTACAAGACCAGGGACTGGCAGCTGCTGTTGGTGCATGGGCTCAACTGGAGGGTCCTCCACAACCAACACACCCATTCTGGTGAGGGTTATACCCAAAACAGTCACATCGAGCTCCATATACCCTTTGTAGGGAATTTTTAGTCCATTAGCAGCTTTAAGACACAGCCAGTTGCATTTTTTTAGTAACCCGGCACCCTGGGACTTGAAATGTTTCTCAAAGAAACTTTCGCGGATTGTGGTGACCATTGACCCAGTATCCAAAAGACAAGGTACTATCACGCCCCCCATGCTGATTTCTGCAACCGGGCACTTTCCAACAAGTCGGGAAGCATCCTCCATTTGGTCTTCTGATGAGCCTGCTGAACCCTTTTCTGGCGCCTGGCTCTCTGCACCAGAGGGGCCTAGTTTTCCGACGGCTGATAATCGAGGCCCCCTCCCATCACCTGGCTGTGCACCCCCGCTTCAGAGATAGTCCCTACAGGAGTCCTGGAAGTGGTTAGGTGTACCCTACAAAACCTGGCAATGTGACCTGCCCTGTTGCAGCGATGGCAAATTGGTTTGCCGTCTGGTTGGAAGCGAAAATGCTTAGCTGAGTTAAATGATGCATTACTTCGGCTTGGCTGTGGTGGCTGATTAGTGACATGTTTCATAATCGCATCTAGTTGGGCTTGTTGTTTTCGAAGGCACTCTTTTATCTCTGAAATCTCATCATTGGACCTTGCAGTGACTGCGTTTGTGTTAGCCTCAACGCTATCAGCTACCTGGGAGTATGAATCACAAGAGTAGGCCCGAGGCTTACTTCGACCACCCTGTCTAACCGCATCTGTCCACCTAATAGCGATAGCCCGCAGATCAACAAAAGACATATCTGTTGTTTCAGTTACACGTTGTTTTAACTCTCTACGCAACATGTCATCACGTACATGCTCGATGAATTGATCACGCAATAGCACATCAGAGTTGGGAATACCACTTGGAGTTTTACGAATTGCAATGTCCATTAGGGACTTAAGAGCGTGGGAGTACTCACGTAAAGACTCTCCATCATGCTGAGTACGCTGAAAGAACTGTAACTGTGCAGCAACATAGGACTGTGAGCAGCTGTAATTTTCTAGCAAGATAGCAAAAATCTTTTCTGGGGTGTCTCTGTTAATGCTTGGATGAAAATTGACCTCAGACTTAGCAGCTGCATCTAAGTGATCGGTGACAAACAACAATTGTTCAGCTAAGGGCATTTGTCGAACCCCCAAACATCTGCGTACTTCCTCCACCCACTGTTCAACTGTTAACAGATCAACTGACATTTTACCAGTGAACTTTGGACATTTACGTTCTTTAGGTACATAGATGTAACGAGTATTGATGGCTTCATCTACTGGACTATTGACCGAGGTCACATTAGAAGTGGCCGTGGAAGGCCCTGACACTGAGTTCAGTGTTTGGGATTGTTCTCGCAGCTGCTCTCTCAACTGTTCATTGCTTGCCTTTAGCTGCTGCAGCTGCTCCATTAGGGCCTGTAGATCCTCCATGATCCTGATGCGAAGTCTCTGGTCCAAAAGAGGTAGTGATCTGGATCTCGTCGGTTCCCTCGTTGCTGGAGACCTGTCACTGTTTCTTTTCCCACTCTACTACTCAACAGGGCCACCAAAAAAAAAAAAATTATATATATATATAAATAATTTAAAAATGAAGTTCCAGCCACCGACCCTGCTCGCAGCGCCAAATATGTAGTATTGAAAAGCTAGTGAATAATAAACATCACCTCCAGTACCAGACTGATTGGTCAGGCACAGGTAAGGGTCTCAATTTAATGGACAGGAGGCTGGCAACTTCAATTTAATTAACCACTTTATTTACACATTCAATAATACATCAAATAACCACAGGGCAATTTATCGAGCTGGACAGCACCGTCATATACCGTCACTCATAGCATGGGATGCAGGGCAATACACTACACTAGGCAGGACAAGATGCTTGTGGTTGCCAAGCAATTACTTGGCCACAACCTCCGAGACAGACAATCAGTGGCCCAACCAAAAAAAATCAAAATAACAAACTCACAGCAAACAATAATAATCATATGATCACACAAAAAGAATGAATGCCACTACAAACTCACACAAGGGACCTTTAAACAGGCTGTCTCTTTGTTGAGGAACAGGATTGCACATGCCCATAAATGTATTGCACTTCACCCGTAAAGCTTATTGCACATTGCCCATGACAGCATCACTCAGCTCAGATCAATTACCAAAATATAATATGAACTCCAGGAAGAATAAAAGAAAACCACTATAAAAAATGGCCCGTTGATAAAAAAAAAACTCTTAAGGTGGGAAAAGAAAACAGTGACAGACAGTGTTGCACAGGACGACAGTTCTATAAAATACACACAGAATTAGCCAATTGTATGGCAAATTATAAATTAAAAACATTTGTTTAAACAACGTAAAGCCAATATGCCGTACCTTTAAGAACGCATACTAGCAGCCAGACCAGCGGTGTGCGTGATGCTGCAGTGGCCACGAGTAAAATCACTCCAGGTTCACTCTGAGTTCTCCCTGAGCTGCTAGAATGTAACGGAAACTATAGGAAGACACAACTAAAATGAATTACATGAGCTTGAATTGCACTTAACTTCATTTATACAGCACAAGGGGAAAGTTAACCTACCAATCAAATTTTTGCGTGCTTACACGGCATCAACTGTGCTCTACAGCGCAGCGTCCGATCTCATCAGCTGAGCTGCGCTCTACAGCGCAGCATACAGCCTCTCCTCAAGCTTAGCTGTACAGAGATAGGATGCATTTATTATGTGGTTCTTTTACTTTAGTTGCCAAAGTACGTTATTCCTGTGATTATGTCGCCTACCGAAAGAAATGTTTGATCTTCCTCGCAGCACGTGTAACCACCGCGCTTCCTCCTACAGCAGCCAGGTCACAATGACAGAAAGGGGGAGCGCTCACTTCCGTTGCTCTATAAATAGCCTCCTCCCAATCATGCCATTTTCCCCATTACACATAGAATGCATAAAATCAAGTATAACATCTTAAAAGAAGTGCAGCAGTGCATAAGCATGAGGCAAAGCACAAAAGTCTCAAAAATGATTGAAAAAGATGCTCTTAAAACTCCAGAATTTCCATGAGAAGTTGCATTTTCTTCAGTATCAAAATAATCCAGTGATAGCTGTCCATCCACGGGTGCCCTGCAAACCGGAACTGCTAACAGCCGGCATGTGTTTAATGGTTTGACAAAATGTAACACAGGTACAAACCACAGCAGAGCACATGACTGAAACCTTAAAGGAACAGTTCGACATTTTGGGATTCACGCGGAACCACAGTTTTCCGCCAACTCACAGAGCTTAATTAGCTACAGCTGATAACAACAGCAAGTCAACTCAGACGGCAAAAACAACTTCAATCGCTAGAAAAGAGAATGCAAGGACATAAGAATGTCAGGTTGTAAACCTATCTGCAACAATAGCAACATGAAGTGAGAGGTGCAGGGCTTAGTGAATGGTCAGTACTGCAAAGTTTACCTGGATTTTTACTGATCACAGTGACTTCATTGGCAGTAAGTGAAATGTAAGAGACAGTGTGCAGGAGGTCTGTAAATCTAACCATGAGCAGCAGACCACAGCTCTAAATTGAATATTCTGGTGAATTGCTGTAAACAGATGACAACCTGTAGGCAAAGATTATGTTTTCTAGTTATTCACACACTCCAGCAGGCAGGTAAATAATGAAGGACAACATTCAAGATGGCTTTGTGTGTGTCTGTATCTCACACACACACACACACACACACACACACACACACACACACACTCACAGACGTGCTGCCAGTAGATGGAGGAAACAGATGCTACCCAAGCAGAGCACAGTTTGATCTTCCTTTCCCACGCCCAAATGTCAAACTGTTGCAGGTATACAGAAAACACACACACACACACACACACACGCACACACAGACACCTGCAACAAAAACAAACAGATAAAAGATTTATCACTCATCCAATATGACCGTCTTGTGCACACACAAACACGCACAGAGTAGCACCACTTGTGTGTGTGTACAGGCAAACAAACTGTTGTATTCATAGGGTCAAACATGTGCCGGCAGCATGAGAACACACACATTACAGAGGCGACACAGGGGGCATTACATTAGTTTCTTTGACATTCACCATAAACATAACCACTGCTTGCCTAACCCAAACCCTAACCTCAACCTCACACTAATAACATGCGTAATTAAAGTTTACTTTAATTTCACTTCATTTTAGGTATATTTAAGTGTATTTCTGGTGATATAATACAATTGTACTGTAAGTGTGTTTTGAATGCTCATGAATCATGATTTTCACTTGTGTACTTCAGTACACTTAAAGTTTGTAAAAAGCATACTATTTACACTTAAGGTATTACTGACGTGGTACTCAGGGATGCTTGAGTACAGCTTAAGTAGTCTTTAAGTGTAATATTTTTACACCTGGGTAATACTGATGATGATAATGTAATGTATGTCCACACACACACACACACACACACACACACACACGCATGATGACACACCTTGCATGATGCACTTCCTTAAGCCTGACTGTAACCGAAACTATCATCAATAAATACCCCAGCCCGGACCTAAACCTCATTCTTACCTTTCCAAAAAGGATTCTTAATAAAAATAAATAAAAAAGGTAATTGATGCTGAATTTGAAACTTTCATGGAGGCTGTAATGACTAAATTACCTGCATTTGTAAACTAAGAGGTTCTTTTTATTTGTAGCATCCTTATGAAACTCAACACAGTCTTTTAAAATAATGCTGGGAAATATATCAGAGGTCACTGCAGTGCAAACAATTCAGTGAAAACTTACCAGGAAACATGTTCACTAGTAAGAAATAACACCTCACGTAAAAGCTCAGCAGACTGCAGCTCAGAGGCCAGCAGATGAGGAGCAGCCACAAGGTGTCACTGGAGTTCTGGTTTGGCTCCTGCAGGTCTGAGATTACCCTTCTTTATTATCTTATTCTTTTTTACAATAATAGGTTTCATATTTCTAATTTACTGTGTTCATCCTCTGAAACCCTTGATTTTGGTTTCGTAACAGCATAAAAGCACCCTGCACAATGCACAGAGAGTGGGAAGAACAGAAGGATGCCACAATATTTGATGTCTGATGCTTTCGTCTTTTACTGCAAAACTCATGAAAGGTTCTAAGTGAATACAGTGTTCTGACTGTATATCGCCTACATGTGACCTAAAGGCTGGATTTCCTAGAATCTTTACATCATTTAATCTTTCTGTTACTGTGACTAAAAGTCAGGATATCCTGACCTTTGCTGCATCTATTTGGCCATTCATTTTGGAAATGTGCCTCTTGTGAGACCCTCCGCTTTATGGAAGTGCAATACTAAATCGCTGGAGTTCCCTGTTTAAAACTCATTGAATCGCTGTCATCCTACTCAAACAGTCCAGGGAGTTCAGCTATTGACTTGCTGGGGACAAACCCAAGACTCAGAGGCTTTAGGTCACGGCATTTATTACTTCTGCCACCTTTAAACAGCATAATATAAACAATATATAACATTTAATGATGCAACTCACCACCATGTGAGGATGGTTATAAGAATGACAGCATTGTGCAGGGAAGGTCACAACAAAGTGGCCTTAAATTACATGTCAGTGTCTGTCTCATAGATAATGCATTATGCCATACACGACATCACCTACTTTCTTTTCTTTCTGAATGGACACACACACACACACACACACACACCCTTCTGAGCGCAGCATATGCAATTCCCGCTTCTCCTTAGGGCCATATTGACTGTCACAGTTTCTATTTTGGTTCAAAAGTCATTAACAAACAGTATCTAACAATGTCTCCAAATGTGTGAGCCAGCAGATGCTATTCAGTCATTCTTCTGTTTGAGTTCATTTCATCATTTTGCTATGTGCTACCAGTCAGGTGCAAAAATTCAGTGCAAGATTTAAAATTATGATCCTTTACATTTTCATGAACTTAAACCGTGTGTGTGATGCTATTTATGGTCTCCATTTTTCAGCAATCAGTGTATTTACACTCCTGTCTACATATAGTTTTTATTGTCACTGGCGGAGTCCACAATTCCAGCACAGGATTCAAACCACCATCACATGTACAAGGGTTTAATAGAAAACAAGGCCTGCATGTAATTCAGCATTAGCGTTTTTAATTTTTATCTCATTGATATCAGAATTGAACATCGCTGTTCACTCTCCCATGGTCCTGTCATCGACGTCGCTGATGCAAACACAACTTTTCCCACTGCTGCTGCTTCACATTAAAAGCATTCAAATGATGAAACACAGATGACTTTTTTTGTGAAGCAGCCACAGGGAAAGCAAAATGCCATGGTCTACAAGATTAGCGCTAAAAGTGATTCTTCATCAAAAATATGTCTATATAAGCATTTTTGTAATTTTTTCGTCAGTAGATCGTTCATGGTCACACCTTCAACTTCTCTGCAAGGTAACTCACTCTTTACTCTGCTCTGCTGTTGTATGTCCAACTGTCAGATTGCAGTTGCAATCATTAGTGGCCCGGGGCCTTTATTAAAACAACATGAGTTTGTCTGGTTGCATTGTAAACATAAACCAGTTGCTCTTTTGTCTTTACTGACCCCAGAATTCTGGGAACTGCAGAATTAATCTACACTTGCTGTTACCACCAGTCAGCACAGGTGTTGCCAAACAAACAGGATTGAACTTTAAAGGATCAGAACTGGTCTTTTATGGTCTTTTGTCAGTTTTGTCTCATTTTTTGCATTTTTTTCTGTCCACCTCCCCCTGGAGCAGATTTGTTAACTTCATGTTGTAATTTCAGCACAGCTCGTGGCCTCATGACTCGTTTCCTGCCACGGTACCCGACTCGTCTGCCCTCCCAGGTGCTGACACAAGCCAGAGCCCTCACACTGCATAGAGCTGACACTGACATATGGTCTCATGTGTGAAGATTCCTCAGCAGTCTGTACTGCAGATGGAACAGACATCACAGTGCTTCCCTTCCCACGACTTAATCTATTCAGCCGTTCAGCTGCTTAACCTTGACTTTCACGTGCACCGCAGGAGCCTGTAGGGTGCATCAAGTATCATACATATATCATTTATTTGCTTCATTAATCATTTCCATGTAACAACGTTGTCCGGATATTCCTGAGAACCATCTGGCCGAGATATTCAAGAAAAAAGGCTGATAAATAGTCCCCTGTGATCTCCAGCATCACGATCACCACGCAGGTACACAACAACAGGCATGTTCGCCAACGCCTCCATAAATAGAAGCCATACATTATTTCCACCAGCAACGGGGCTTAAACATGTAATCCGTGTGTCACGCCCTCCTGTATGTGCTCCATCAACACGAAATGATCAACATATTTGCAATGAGGGGGGTGTGTAAACAAAAGTAGGGAATGCATATGACAGGAAAGCCGATATGAATAAGGGTTGAAGAGGGTGGTTTTGAGCTGAAGAAGGAGATGTCAAGTCTTCCTTTTTGAGAATGTAAATAATCTCCTGGTCTCCCACAAGAATGCTCTTTTCTGCCTCTGCGGTTGCGGAGGAGATGAATATGGATTTGTTCACTCGCTGTCGTTTGTCAAGTGAGGGATGGAGAGTTTGGGATTGTTGCATATTTGTATTCTCCATCTGACTTTCTGAAATCCCCCTCTTATTAAAGGCGAAGGAATAAGTGTCGTTACCTTGAGACATACAAACACACAGACAAGTTTAGATACACACTCTTCTGCCCTAACGATGCACGTACGTGCACAGCTTTGCCGTTGACTGAACACACTTTCAATAAAGGTTGAAGCTGTGAAACTGTGAAAACTGTATTGGACAACAAATTCAATGAATACTGATCAGAAAACAGTGAGATTCCACAAACAAGACTTTGACCAACGCTATTAGAAAAGTAAATCAGGATTTTAACTGGATTCCCAAACGTATAGATTAGCTGTCAAATTAGCTACATTGTGCTCATTGTTAGGAAGAAACAAAGGTATCACTAGTGAAAGATCAGCATTAAGTTCCCAAAGGAAGTACAACACAGTAATTATAGTAAATATAAACATAGATCCACAAAAGTTTAAGTAAAAAGAGTAAGAACCGTTAAATAGAATGTTGCTCCAGACAGACAGGATTTGTCAAATTAAATCAATTTAACAGTAGTACAAGTAGAACATTAACACATTATCATTTTATTGTTGATAAAGTTGAACTTTGGAAATGTCCTCCTAGTTATATCCAGCAGACGTGTAGCAATATTGGCATTAATATGGTATCATGTCACTTTTCTTCTAACTCTGTTTTGGTCTCCACCAACCTTTCTGGGAGAAATATCTGCCAGTTTAGCAGTTTATCACTGAAGTGTTAATGTTTCTCCTCAACAAGATGAACAAGAAAGGAAGACAACTTGCAGCTGCGCTTGTTTGTTGTGTCTAATTCTCCTCCTGTGTAACTCCAGGCGAGGTGTTTAACAGCGTAAGCATGGAAGTTGTCTTTTTAATCAGTTTCGAGCTTAGATAAGACAGTGAAGTTGTTTTCCCTCCTCTCCTCCCTCAAACGCTGACATATCAGGTGTTCAATCATACGCACACACACATCGTGAATCGACATGTGTGAGTCGTGTTCAGGCTCCGAGCACCGCAGGAGGAAGTGAATCTGATGAAACGGAGGAGGAGAGGTGAAGGGAGGGGATGTATGACAGTGACCTCCCTCTGGCTCTGACCCTCCTCTTCATTCATCTCTTCACTGCCTGACTGAGGATTTATCCACCTGATTACCCAGTAGGTATCCCACCTATCTATCCCCGTCCCTGCCCTGCTTCGCTCAGCATAAACAGCTTGGGGGTTTATTCCTTGACCCAGAGCTTATTGCAACATTAGCCGCTTACAAAATCAGGCATCCTGGAGTTTTAAACTGGTTAAGACCTTACTTTCCCAGTGATGCGTCTGCCTCCGAGCAAAGCACTTGCTTCTTACCTGTTTTAATGAAGATTTGAGGTGGTTGCAGTTCTGTTCAGCTGCATAAATGAGGCCGAGTGGCAGCAACAACAAAGCGTTTATTTTCTCACCATCAACAACAAAACAAGACACCCTCACACTGCCTAGGATGGAGGTTTGGGTGGATGTATGGGTCAACAAAACATCAGATTTTGACATGGGACTTTCTGTAAGATATCTGTAAATAAAATACTGCCTGTAAGAAACCCTCCTTAGAATCCAGCTATCTCACCCTTCTCCTGAACTACTGGACCAAACACAATCATATCTAGCATCTCCCAAAAAAAAGCAGAAATGTCAATCAAATTTTGCCAAAAACACAAAGTAATCCAAGTGTTCTGCAAAAAACTGTCTGAAAGTGCAAAATCTGCCTTATTATCTTCACATTTTCCTCACTGCTCTGGCCAATGTGCACCTCTTGGTGTAAAGCAAGGTCTTCCACCGAAGTTTTGCACCCAGATGCTTCTTACTGAGGCATATAAAGGCGCTAATGAGGTAAATACTGGGCTTTCAGATGCAAAATGAGGTTAGAAATCAGGTCATGTAAGAGCAGGAAAACAGTGGACTCCTTGAACAAACATTTTGCTAGATTTTCTAGCTAGCTGCATTCAAATTTTTATGTGTCTCTTTTACATTCTTGGCTCAAGATATTTCCCACCAGTGTGAGCATATCCAAGAGCAACAACAACTCAATTAGAGAGAACTGCGCTTTCTTCTGTGTCGCAGCTCCGGTCTGTGATTTCGGCTGCTAATACGGGTGCATTGTTACATAAAGTGTGTAGTTCAGATTTAAATGGAATCGGGGATGCACGCACCAGGCTCTTGGTGACGTGTCGTCCTGCAGACGGAGAGGAGAAGAGGCCCCTGGAGGAGGCAGAGCTGAGAGTTAATGATCTTTCTGTATGCAAAGGCCACGGTTCAAAAGGCACTGGGATGATAAGAAGTGGCAAAACCCCATTAACTCCATGACAGAGTCTGCCACAAGTAATATGTTGTCTTCCGCTTTCTTTCTCTCCTCGCAGGGCCTCTTGTTGCTCTGTTTTCTCTTCTCTGTCCTGTTCCCTTCCTGCCTTTCTCCTCCTCTCTGTCCCTGTGTCTGTCCTTTACTCAAGATGTGTCTCAGTGTCTATTTTTCTCAGCCTCTTTTCTTTTTCCCTTCTTTTGCATTTCCTCTTAGTCTCCATGTGTACCTAAGCCTTTCTTTAATCGCTCCATCCTTTCACCTTTGCCTTTCTCCCTTTTTGGCTTTTGTTTCTCTTGGCCTCTCAGTCTCTAGCTGATTGTTTTTATATGAAAAGTCTATAAAACAGTCTTAAGTATGCATGTGATGTCCACATGATATTGTACTGAAAGCCTAAGCTGCACGTCTCAGGGAAAAAGTCAGCATCCTCACTTAAGATCCACCTCGAAGACACGCAGCAGCACTGTTTGTGTATTGCAGGGTGGAGCTAGTCACCTCTAGTCATTTTTAGTGCAATGGAAACAGACTAAGCAAATCAATCCTGACTTATTTGTCGCTCAAGCTTCCAAAAAATAGCAGCAGGTGAAATAACAGTTCTGTGTGGACAAATGAGGAGATGCTAACGTTCCTTAAATGAGTACTTGAAACAAACATACAGAAAATGCACCATTTCTCTCATGTTTACTATGCTGTTTTCCTTTGACTGGAGCTCTTCTGCAGCGGTTTAATGGCATTCGACTGGAGTATTTATGCCACCAGCTGTTTATCTCGCTGTACCCATCTCCCAACATTGGCAAGGTGTGAGGTGGTGCAGTTTTTTTGTGGCAGATCTTGTGGGAATTCTGTTTAAATCTGCGTTGTGCTTGCAGGAAGACTTGATTATTTACAGGACAAAACAAGAGAAGGAAAATGGAAAGGCTTTGATGGTGTTTATTCTATTTCTAAGACATTAATTACCCATCTCACCTTTCCATTTTCTGATTTTAATCATAACGTGCTTAATCCAATTGGAACATAATTATTATTGTGCATACAAATGCATACAGTGAAGACCTGCACAGCTGCAATCACATTATTCGTGTTGGCATTACCATTCACGCATGGCTGGATGGTCACCCACAGCTCCAACACCATCATCAAGTTTGCTGATGACATGACTGTAATCGGCCTGATGACTGACAATGATGAGACCGCCTGCACACAGGAGGTCTGGGCCCTGATGTCTCAGTGCCAGGACAACAACCTCCAACTCATCAGCAAAACAAAGGAGCTGATTGTGGACTACAGAAAGCGAAGAGGAGAAGGACATGTCACCATCAGTGGGACAATGGTGGAGAGTCAGCTGTAGGTTCCTCACGCATTCACATCAGTGAGAACTCAAGACGACGACTCTTCTCCTCTATAAGCTGAAGAGGCTCAACATGGAGAGTATCCTGACTGGCTGCATCACAGCCTGGTACGGCAGGTGCATCGTGCTCAACTGCAAGGATTTGTGGAGGGTGGTGAAAACTGCTCAGCACGCCAGGATGAAGCCGCCGTCCATGACGGACCTCTACACCCAGGGGTGTAGGAAGAAGGCCAAGAGGATCATTAATGCCCCAATCACCTCGACCACAAACTGTTTTGCCTGCTGCTGTCTGGACAGTAGACAGTGCAGCAGCATCCGGTCCTGCACCACCAGGTCCATTGACAGCTTCATCCTGCAGGCCATAAGTCTGCTGAACTGTCACAGTTCATTACTGTCTGTCACTTTACCTCTATACTACGTTTGGCTTTGTTACTACCTGCATATATATTATATGCACATATATATTCTACCTGTTTATACCTGTACGCATTGCAGCTTTAGAAACTGTTAAACCATCACAGTTTGTATATTTGTGTATATTATTATTCCTTTATTTTAACTTCTGCGCAATTTTCTGCTTTCTCTTATGTCTTTCTTATTTACTTGTGTTATTTTCTTTTGATAAATGAGCTTTGTTGGAAGGAGCCTGAGAATTAAAACTGACTTTTACATGCACTATATATTCTGTTTTTGTCCTTATTCTGAAAAACAAGGACTGTTTACATGGATAATGAAAATGAATATTCCACTAATACTCCTGTTTACATGCAGCCATGCATACTGCCATACTTTCATCGATCCAAAAACCTGTTCATATCCAAATCTTTCATAATGTTTAAACATAGGTTTGTTTGTCCTTCTGACCAGAAATGTGAGCTTTTCTTTAGTGCATGAATCTCTGCACCAGCCTTGCAAACTGTTGGCTAGACAATGCACAGAGCTAACTGTCAACAGGCAAGAGGCTGTATATCGCAAGCTGTAGTAACAGTAACGCCAACAGAGACATATATTCTAAATGTGCTGTATAAAGATCCAAAGAATGCATATCCCACATCAGAAAATGCTCCATTCGGCATAAAGCCTAATTTGGAATATCCAAATGCCTATATTCAGAATAATAGCTTATTAGTGTGCATGTGTGTGTAGTCACTGCAATTCTTGTGCATATGACAAATAAATAACTTGAAACTTGAGAGGGATCAAACACCCAATCCTAAAAGGCTGTATGTAGTTTGTTGTGTTGTACTGGATTGCGCCCTTTATTGTAAATTGTTCTGTTTGTACGTATATCGAAGCAGCAGACAAAACACCATGAGTTTTAACGAAAGCCAGGTCAGGTCAGCTTTTCAAAGCCTGTTTGATGTGTTTTTGTCGCTGCCCTTGATGTCCGTTGATGCTGTTTCTGGCTGATGGTGCAAACTCCCGATTGCTCCCAGTTTGTGTCCCAGTCATTCTGATTTTGTGTAATGTCAGTTTTTCTCCTCTTGAGATTTGACGTCAGAACTGAAGAATCCATTCAAATGAAAAGTCTTCAGCCGTTTTGGCAGCCAGTCCAGAGGATTGATGTAAACTTTGTTGGACAACTCCTGTAGTCTAATTTATGGCTATATATCACAGAATAGACTGAGAGTCCAGACTCAAAGGCAGGGCCACAGACAGGGCATGATATGTCAGAAGCACCCAGCAAGACACATACTAATGGCCTGCTCTTGCTGCCATTTAGTCCCTGTCATAAGCAGCCAGCTTCAAAATGCCACCAACTGCGTGCATATAAATCATCAGAGAGAGAGAGAGAGAGACAGGCAGAGAGGAGATAGATATCGTGTTTAGCTCCAAAGTGTTGTTCCAAATAAAGGAGAATATACAACCACACATGACACGGGCAAAACTTCAGGCACAAGCAGACACCAGGTTCAACGTAACACTCATCGGACTAAGCGAGAAGGAAATTCAGACAAAGAAAAGGGGAGAAAGAGCTGAAAAGTTGACAGGAAATAAGAAAAAATAAGAGAATGAGAAAGAGGAGAAGGACGAGCTGCACTGCGCTGCATATAAATTCATTAGCTTGTGACTGATGCTCTTATGCAACACATACAGAGTGAGTAGAAGTGATGATATGCTCTCTCATCTGTCTCCAAAACACACACACAAACACAGATTTTAACCTCAATCACTGAACCTCTGCCTGACAGTTGTTAGTATCCAACTCCAAAACTGGCAGAGAGAAAGGGAAAGACTTTGGGACCTGGGTGGGACAGAATAGACAAGCCACTGTCTGCTGGATTGGTGTTGACAAATGAGCTCAGTAACGGGGCATTAGCCTTTTACTGTCACAGGGGAAATCCGGTGCAGCGAAATAACATCAAACCCCGGCTGCTCGCCGACTGTCAAATCGGCCAAACTGCAATCTGTCTCTCTTAGGCAACCGAACTGTGGTGGGGAATGTTCAGGCGGGAGGGAAGTTACTAAAAAAAGAGAACGTTTTTTTTTCATATTTCCACTCATCATTTTCTTTATAACAGGAACACTATCCAGCTGTGATATCAGGTAAATGGTGCACCTTCTCCCCACCAGCCTGTGTCTCTCACACTCTGCAAAGCAGGGGAGAGATATCTGGTTAAAAGATATATATATATTTATGTATTTAAGCTAGGAAAACAGAACACTGGCAGCCACACCTGTACCACACAGAGGGAAAGCCGATATTCACTACAGGCAGAAAAGTGATGAACTGTTGCCATCTAGCGATCAAACGTGGAGCTACAACGAGCAGCAGCCAGTCTGAGATTCAGTGACAGTATACTCTTAAGTAAGGTAGGTTTTTAACATTTGATTCTATGTTATACATTTCAGAGTGTAATGATGTCTGAAGTTAGTTTCAGATTCATATTTAAGAAAGGAAACATACACCACATTGCCAAAAGTAAGTGGACATCCACTCAAAGCATGAGAACAGCGCCAGTGTAAATCCATGGACATTATTATGCTGCTATCGCAGCCCCTACTCCTCTGGAAGGGCTGTGCAAACCATTTCATTCTGGATGTGGCTTTGTGTGTGGGGGGGCTGTCATGTTGAAACAAGGGTTTTAACCACACTGTCAAAGAAAGTGAACTGAAATATAGACCAGACCAGGTATGAGATGTGCTCAGGAGTGTCCACATACTTCTGGCTATATGGTTTATCAGCCAATAAAATATGATACATTGTTATCGGAGGCAAAAAGGAATTTACTGGAGTACAATTCTGAGGCACTTTTGAGATGGTTTACATTTTCTGCTATTTTATATGTTTACTCCTCGCTGTTTAGAGGGAAATATTGTATGTTTACTACATTACATTTATTTTTATTGTAGAATATTGTTAAATTTCAGATTATGAAATTAAAACAAAGACAAAAAACATCCTCAGATGTCAGATATCATCAGTTTATAGATAAGAGTGGTTCTTCTCAAAGGTGTTCCTGTCAGATGTCTCACATAGTTTCACTTAATCACTTGTTCAAGAAGCATCGATGGAATATTTCACAAAGAATAGATTAAAAAAAATGAAGAGATCTGTGTAGCAGAACTACAGCATCTGCTTACACATGCTGCATCAGCAACAATCTATGTGATATCAATACATCTATCAGTCATGTGGGCCTTTTTTCTGCACAATGAGTACACCTTTGATACTTCAAGTACATTTTGCTGATAATACTTCTGTATTTTTACATAAGTAGGATTTTGAAGGCAGGTTTTTTCTTGTATTTTTGCACTCTTGTAGCCTACTGATAGTAAGTAAAGTAAAGAATCTAAGGAGCCTAATTCTTTCACCACAGATGATGATGATGATGATGATGATGATAATAATAATAATAATCTTATTACATTACACTTCAGGTACTATTTTGGATGCACCTTTTACTTCTTGCTTACTGCATTTACTATACCTACACACCCTTGTTTTACTGAATGAGCTATTCCACTGTTTTAGTGTGATAATATTCTAAAGTTCCTTATATGCAGGGTAGTTAATATTTAATTAACCTAATGGAGTCACACCTTTACACTACCACCACACTGCAGCATATTACAGATAATTACACTTCAGAGCGGAGTTATCTTTATATTCTAAAATCTATAACTGAGCCAATAAACGTATTGTATTATTTCATAAACTTAGAAGAAACTAGATGAGCTAAAGTGATCATTACTTCTCTTACATCTTTCTAAAGGTCAGTTCAGTACTCTGACATCTCTACTGGATCATTGCGCTCCTTACAGGTACGTCAGTGCATCTGCACGCTGCACAGCTGGCAGCGGGCCCATGCATAGTGACCTAACCTCAAATAATGAGGAAAAGCAAGTTTACACAAGCTCTGCATTTCACTTCCTAGTGCAGAGCTTCATGACACCCTCCTCTCTGCACACGCAGTCCGGCACCGTGGCGCGGATTTGGCTCCAGACCTCGGCAGGACGCGGCTGACAGGCCACCTGAAGGCTGTCAGTGCTGGTGTGGTGGGCCGCAGCCGCAGAGGGAATGGACGTTTCCGGGAAGACTTCGTGAAAAGGCGCTGGCTGGATTCTTCGCGCATGGGAGGCGCACCTCGCCGAGGCTGAGGGCGCGTACCTGTGCGGACTTGCCCGCAGCTCTCGAGTGGGGGAGTCGAGCTCGTGGAGACACACCTTACTTGGCTTTTGCGGATCTACGGCGCCCCCCGCCCCCCACTCCACCCTCTCTCTCAGAAAGCGAAGGGATAACCGAGGTGAACATTGAAATGTCGGCAAATGAGAGAGCAACTCGAGCGCTGAGGGAGATCCTACAGAACCCTGGAAATGACACTTGCGCAGACTGCGGCGCGCCAGGTAAGAAGTAAACATGGATTTTTTTAAATGTTGTTAACGGGGAAGTCAAACTTTGGACACATCTCGAGCTGATACGTAACGTGTAGGAGGTGCGGAACATTTACCTGTGCCGACAAAGTTAATCATTAAACGCGTCACAGTCCTACGCTTTTGTTTTATCATTCCACCGCGGCAGCCCAAAAAACTTCACGCTACTTGACTTTTAACATCATGACACTAACTGGGTCAGACACTCCTTTACTTGCATTTTATTATTCTGACCTCAAATGCGTGGCAAGGTGAGGTAGGAACTCAGAGTGCGGAGCTTTCCCGGAGCACTTGAAGGTAACAGCGCAGGTGAAGCCTTTTTGTACACGGGTGGAGGCTGTAGGAGAAGAAACTTTGAGAGTTCAGCAAGTCTTGACATGCAGAGTGTGGGCACACACCCTCACCTGGTGCTTTTAGTCCAAATGTGGAGGTCTTGTAAGGTCCTTTATATGCTCACTTAGACAGTTTTGGAACATTATAGGAACTTTGCTGCCCTACAAAGGCAAAGCAGTAAATGGAAGAAGTGAATTTGGGTTAAAGGCCTCCAGTTTTCAGGCTACCACAATAATAGATTTGACTCATTTTTGTAGTTCCTGAAAACTTAACATGCTGTTTTGAAATATGACATTTCTGTAGCAGATAAAACACACCAATAAGGCAGATTCTGGTCTCGAGTTTTACCTAATAATCATTTACCACATCGTGGTTTTGTCAAAGTACAGACCCTGAAGTGCTTTACAAACATCAAATTGGAAAATCAGTGAATCCAGGCCCTGAGGCACCATGCTGCCTTTCCCCCTAATCTCTTCAATCTTTATTTATCCAAAGAAGGTTGGCTGACTGTTCAAAACACACACCCTCTAACACGCTATTGAGGAGGTGTACTGGATGAAGTGACTTGCTCAGGGACGGCTTTCTTGGCCCACATTCAACCCCTCCGGCCACAGTTGCATATTGTCATTTGTCATCTCCTCTGTTCCTCCAGGAGGACGAGACAGGTGTGGTCAAAGCAAAGGAAGCATACATTCACCTGAAAGCCTGTCCTCTCTCTCTATCGCTGGTTAAATATCTTTAAGTTTTGGACTGTTGGTTTGACAGAACTAGTAAACTGAAGTCATCATCAGCTTTGGTTTGCAGACACGGTGAACTTGCCTTTGCTGTGTGATCTGGCGCCCCTGCTAGTTTTTCCTGAGGCTAATTAAGTCTAATAATAATAGAAGAAGAAATGTTATACTTAAATTATACTTTTACTAGTACATTTTTTGCACTTTTTTGTCACATTCAAGTATACTTAAGTGTACTCAAGTGGTCCTTGAGTACCACTTGAGTAATAGTATACTATATTGGCACAGCTTTTTTCAAACTTTAAGTGTGCTGAAGTACACCAGTGAAAATCAGAACTCTTGGAAATGTACCTAAATATACTTAAATGAAGTGAAATTAAAATACAAGCATGCTAATAGTGTATTACAAAGGACTTGAAAGTATTTGTGATGTAGTACACCTTTTCTTAAGTACAATTTATAATACACCTAGCACTTAAAATACCACTGCAGAATTAGTATATTAATTTTTAATACATTAAGGTAGAAATTAATAACCTCTGTGTAGAAGTACACTCTTTAAAAGTATATGTCAAACATACTTAAAATTAAGCACAAAAAGTACAAGTGTACTTATAGTGACTTCTCTGTACATACATTATATTTGTAATACACTAAAATTTACTATTTTCTGACCTGGGATTGATTAATTGATAATCAAAAAATAAAAAAATAGATGCATTGACAAAAATCAGTAAATAATAAAATAATAATGATAATTAGCTGCTGCCTTAATTTGTCAGTCCATCTTTCTCTCTGTCCCTTCATACCCACCAAACCTCCATTTGTCCTCTCCATCCTCCTCTCTGCAGATCCAGGGTGGGGCTCCTGCTCTCTGGGGGTGTTCATCTGTCTGGCGTGCTCCGGGATCCACCGCAACATCCCCGACGTCAGCAAGGTCAAGTCCCTGAGCCTCTCCCACTGGGAGGACCAGGAGGTGCAGGTGAGCCCGCAGAGCCAGCAGCATCCCTAATTGATAATTAATTTTCATAATCTGAGGACAGAATCTGACTTCCTGACAGTTAAGTGAGGGAACTTGGGATCCCAGTAGCATTTTACATCTTAGCAATAGAATAAATCTCATGATGAGGTGCTTGTGGTAGGCGCTGGAGGTCGGAGTCACTCCACACTGATCTCCCCCATCTCTGAAGCTCAGATTTTTATTCTGAAGCATTTATGGGGAAATAAATCAAGTCTGTATCAACTACACCAAATGTTAGTACATCACATTCCTGCCCAGTACGTTTCCCAGTGATCCTGAAACTGGGCAGGGGATTCCACAGAAACCAGATAATGAATGATGTTGGCACTTTGCACATCTATATCTTAAAATGTCTGTTGCATTTATCATCTTTGCTCTCTGATTTATTAGTTCGACACTGATAAAGATTTTATTCATGTTGAGTAATTCTCCTGCTGAATAGATACATTCATATTAACTGTTCAGCTGTCAGATAATGTTCCAAGACATCATTAATCCCTGAATAATCTGTATGGTATGTGTTTGTGTGTATGTGCGTGTGTGGGTGGGTGTATGTTTGGTGGTGTGTTTTGTTAGTTCATGGCTGAGAATGGTAACGAGCTGATGAAGAGTAAATATGAGGCCGCTGTTCCCGTCTACTACTACAAACCAACCCACAAAGACTGCCAGTGAGTAACCATAACACGACACACACACACACACACACACTTAAAATGAAAAACAGACAGTCTATGCTATCAAATGTGCAATTTTATCATTATTCATAGTATGTGTGCATGTGTGTGTGTTTACATGCACAAACAAGCTATTTTTAAAAACACGTGAACACATCAGAACCTAAATAGGTGAACTGGGAAGGAGAAGCACTTGCATAACTATCATTAAGTGCCCTTATGTTCATAGTTTTCAAGTTCGAGTGAACTTAATTAACATAAAATCAAAACTTTTCTGACATAAATGAGTAGTTTCACAGGGAAGCTGATTTTCTAACAGTGTCATGTTGTCATTTACCTCTGAAGGCGGTGTTTTAGATGTGTGTGTGTGTGTGCTGCAGGTTTGAAATCTCTCTCTCTCTCTCTCTCACTGTGAGCAACTAGCTGGAGATACATGCTTTAGAAACCAGCTCACCTTGTGCTTACGTTTGAAATGTTATATGCAGCCCCTGTGACGGCACTCTGCAGGAGCCCCTCCTGGCAGGGACTCACACACTCTTGGTTGCGTCTCTATTGTGGGATTTTCTGATTTTCTACTGGGCAGATTTTCTCAAGCCGAAAAGTCAAATGGAGTGAGTGTCTGTGAAAAGCCGGCTTCTTAAAGCCATTCCTCACATTATAAATGAGATTCAAGTCAGAGCTTTGAGTCTGCCATTAGAGACGTCTTTCACATTGTGGCTTTAGAGCCATTCATTTTCAGAGTTTTTAATCAGTTAGTCTACTGGCTTTGTTGTGATTAATCATCCGATCAATAATCAATGTCATATCGAGGTTCTAAGAGCACAAAAGAAAGCAGCGAATCCTATTAGTGTGGAAAAAGTTAAATAATTCAACTGCTGATTATTAATTACTATTAAATTATTGACAAATTGATTAATAAGATAACACTTTCAGCACTCAATCTGCATCTTATTGACGTCTGTAAAATCACCAAATGCACACACACACACACACACACACACAGACACACACACAAATCAGTCCAGGGTTGAACAGATTTTTAAGAAACTATATACACACACAGGGCTTAGGGGGCTCACTAGCTGTATTTTAACTGAAGCCATCATCCAAAGTAGCTTGAATAATGGAACGAGGATTGCAGAGAATGTGAACAGCATTCGACTCACCATCTGTATTAGAAATGATAAGGGAAGGAGGAGCGTGTCGTGCTTTACATTTGCGTCAGTGAAGTTCTCGTATCAGTGTGGTCAGCGCGGTTCCACCGCACAGAATAATGATTAATAAAGTGAATATACAGTAAGACAAGAGAGGGCTGTTTCTGTGTGACCTTTATTCTCCTGCAGCCTGATGACTGTAAATGTTAGACTCCACTGTGAGTGTCGAAGCATTTTACATTAACAGTCAGTTTCTTTATCCTCATAGTTTTGCTTCTGGTCTCTAACAGCTTTTGTGACTTGTGGGGACATGATTCTTTATTATTATTTTCTTGTGTAGCATCATCACTACGTGCTGCTATTGGAGTAACTATCATTCACATGATAGTTTTTTATTACATGCATTAATAACTGCGGAGATGTAAGTTGCTAAAGTAAGTGCTTCCTTGGGTTGTTGCTGAAAGCATTAGCAGCTCCTGTGCTGAAGTCTTTATAAAGACAAACGGCCTCCAGTCAGCTTATAACAGAAGTTTTACCTACACAACATATGATCCTTTTAAATTTGCAACAACTTTACTTGATCTGTAAACAGCAGTTTGCGTTTTACTGCTGATGAGAGAGAAGATGTGCATTTTTACAACCAGATGTGCTTTTTCTTAACTCTGTGGCTGCTGCAGGTCTGCAGGTAGCCTCCAGGTTACCTGCACACACAGCCTGACGGTGTCGGGCTGCTCCCAGACAAGAATGCTTGGAATCGTATGAACGTGAAATGGGGAATTTTTGGAAAAGAGAAAACCACCTCATGTTGTTCCTCAGAAATGTAACATGTGTGTGTTGAATTGAAGGAGTAACTGGAAAAACTATATTTTTCAGTAGCTTTTGGTCAATTTTATAGTTACATACTTACACTCTCTGCTAACGTTCTTTAATACACCTACATTTTTCTTGGCTTCTGTTGCGCGGTTGTTAGCTTTGCAAGCTAGCTTGCTGAACAGATAATAGCAAACATTATTCAGAATGATGGATATTTTAAGTTTGTTTCAGGCATTCAGTATCAGGCAAGCATTTTTGAAAACATACATTTCTAAATTATATATATACTGTATATGTGTGTGTGTGTGTCAAAGTGCTGACCCCTTAACGCCTATTGTCACAAATTCGCATCATACCGCTTTAATCCACATTGCAGCTGAATCGCGCATGCATTCCTCTAATGCATATTCAACACACACCTAGGAACCTTTTGCAAGCACTGGTTTCTCGTCGGACCGGTCAAAGTGGAAGAACCCCTGTTTAATTGTTGTTCGAATTTAATGGTTATAAGCCAATTTTGTGGCTGTTTTGATGAAATAAATGGATTTTGAATACACAGAAAAGATGTTTTTACTACATTTAAGCATTGAAAAAAGTGAACATATACTGTTTGTTTGAACCCAATTCTAGTTGGTGAACCTGCCTAAAATTATATCTATTGTATGTGCTACAGAAAAATTAACAAACTCATCTTAATTTAGAATCAATTTGAAAGCAAAAACACAAAGAATTATTTTTTTAATATAATTCTAAATAAATTCAGGCGTCAAGGGGTTAAAATTGAAATTCCCACTTATTAGAAGGCCTATTATTTGCAGTTATCTTACCAACCGAGCTAGCTGGCAAAGCTAAATTGATAATTACCAGAAAAATGCTAAATAGTGAACAAATATTTAAATCTTTCAACCTATGAAGGAGGATTGTAGCCGTTACAATAGCACTATGAGTGACCTTCCTCATTTTAGACATTTACAGTCATTTTACACACTTGTAAAATGTCTAAAAAGCTTTGTGCTTTGCTGGCAAGCAGTGAATTCACTGATTTCTGCTTTTATTGCAGCCTCTTTCTCATTTACCACAAAGTCCGTGTGCTAAGTCTGCTTCCAGCTGGTACGTTTTACAAGCTAACTCAACGATGTTTCATCTGCTCGTGTGTGTCCAGGGTGTTGCGGGAGCAGTGGATTAGAGCAAAGTACGAGAGGAAGGAGTTCTCTGAGCCTGGGAAGAACTTTATATATGAGGAAGGTGAGTGTGTGTGCATACTGACTCAAACACACACACACACACACACACACAGGCATGTATGAACAAAAACACACCCATGCTAATGAGTAACCTTTGCTGGTTTCCTGAAGGAACTAGAGATGGCCTGTTGATGAAGAGGGGGCGGGACAACGGGCAGTTCCTCAGCAGGCGATTCGTCCTCTCAGAGAGGGAGGGGACTCTGAAGTACTTCACCAAATATGACGTAAGGAGCAGCTTTTGATTAGACTTTTTAGTGCCCACATGCAGCAAAACGCACACGCTGCCCACACACACACACACACACACACAAAACCACGCCTGCAAGATACAAGTAATCTACTGTAATTAGACAGCGTCCTAGTTAGTGTGTGTTTGAAGGGAGTAATTCACTTCCTGCACATGTGCAACACCCACACACATGCAACCACAACACAAATACCTTAATGAGAGAGCACTTTAAAAGCATAATATATTCTGGAGACCACACCCCCGCATTATGTGCTGCAGTATTTTTGCACACACACACACACACACACACACACACACACATAATTAACTATAATCATACATGTTCCCCAAAAGCCTACAACATGTATCTGTACCTGCTGCCTCTGCTGCGTCTGAGCGTGCTCAGACAAGCTTAACCAGCAGCCTGTCCTCTCTGTCAGTGTGGCTGATTCACTAAGCCGTGCACCACCCAAACCAATTAGGGCTCGAAGCACTGGGAGCACGTTGTTTGTCACAGTAAACCAGCTCAGGGGAAGTGGGAATAATATGTTTAAAAGGCTAGAAGAAAGACTGTCACTGATTTTTTGAATATGGTTTTCCAGTGTGCTTTCGCTCTTTGCATGCAAATGTCTTTTTATTGTGAATGTTTTTTTCCTGTCCTCCATGACTGCGCCTTCTGTGAAATACTACAGTGTTGCTTCATATTCTCTTGGTGACTCCTCGCAATAAGGCAAAAACACCCTCATTGAGTCGCAGTGGTGACAGAGGCGTCACTCGCTGTTGCTCGGGTGCATTAGGGTTAGCCAGTGAGCTGGTTTGCTTTCAGAAGAGCCTTGAGGTGTGTGAATATTCAGGCACAGCCAAACTCAAATCCAACTCACGGCTTTGGTGCAAATTTGTGCCACTTTCTCTTGCTCTTATTTTCGTGCTGGAAAGTCAATACTTACAACGACAGAGAAGCGTGAAATCTAATCAGCTGTCATATAAGCATAGCCGAGTCTGTTATCTGTTAAAGACGAGGCCAGAAGATACACAGAGACACGGACAGATTAAAGCGCAGCTTCCACAAACAGGTTTGTTGGGTTTTGTGTCAGTCTTAGACATGATGGTTATCAGTGATGCAGACTGATGTGAAGATAATGGCTCTAAATAGAGTACAAAATATGACCCTAAGCCTTGATGCCATAATCACACCCTGACTCCATAAATATGATTTTTTTTTCTGGTCAAGCAGTGGCAGCAAAAATCTGCGCATTATAAGGTCACTCATTGTTGGGAGATCATGGTCGTCTTTCCTCTGTTCTGCTCTGAGATTTACTGCTGAATATGTTAAATACTGACATTAATCTCCTCCCTCTCTCCTGCAGGCTAAGGAGCCCAAAGCGGTAATCAAGGTGGACACCATCAATGCGACCTTCCAGCCTGAGAAGATAGGAAACCCCAACGGCCTGCAGATCACCTACCTCAAAGACTACAGCACCCGCAACATCTTTGTCTACCATGACAACGGCAAGGTCTGCATCACTGTACTGTGTGTGTGTGTGTGTGTGTGTGTGGGTGTGTGACATAGCTACTTTCAGGGACACCGTTTAGATTTAGATGATCATTTGTCAGCGATCTTATTCAAGAAGGAACACTGCTAGAAAGACAGTCTTTTCATAAAACTGGGCTGTGGAAAGATACAAATATTTTTGAATGTGCAGCTATATGACCGGAGAAAACAGAGAATAAAGGGCTTCCTTTGCTCCAAAGTTAGAAAACCTACAAAAATCAGAATGCACTGTGCCCGTTGACTTCAGGGGCCACTCCTACAACTCAGAGCGAAAGTCAGGCTAACCTTTAGTAGCACCACCGACAAACCGAGGCGCTGTATGTGCTAAGCTAGTCTTGAAGACTAAGCTTGTTTTACTCTCTGCTCAGACGTACATTTCGCCCTGCTGTGGTTGTTTTTTACAGTTTATTTTCAGAATCCTGAAGTATCATGGCCCAATGCTTTGGTGTAATGTTACACATGCTTGTGCCGCTTCCTCTTTAGATTCAACAACATCATCCATAAGAATTTGGTGAAATTCGCCGCAGCCCGGCGACACCACTTCTGTTTCTATTAGTGCACATTTACAGAGGCAGCTCTGCGCCGCCATCCTCGCCAGCTGGAGGCGCTTTTCTCCGCTGTGGCGGCCTCCTCCTCCTCCATACTCCTCCATAATTCCTCCGCACTGTAGTCTGGTTCATATAAGT
Organism: Chelmon rostratus; assembly: GCF_017976325.1. NCBI lineage: Eukaryota > Metazoa > Chordata > Actinopteri > Chaetodontiformes > Chaetodontidae > Chelmon > Chelmon rostratus. The sequence goes on along the minus strand of NC_055660.1, from coordinate 12,947,161 downwards.
ACCTCTGAATGTCTGATCCCAGCATTACACTATTAAAACCACCCAGCTCTCGACGCGACCATCCGTGGAGGCAGGAATACAAAAAATGCCAGTGAATGAAGATTTTACACACTACACTGCCCACGCTTATATACTATCCACACAGGAATGATCGAAAGCTGCCTGAAAATTGAAAAGCGTCAACACTACCTGGTTTATGTTGTTGTGGGTGAGTCTCCAAACCTTTTCAAGCCACCTGTACCAATCTCTGCCGGCTGATGGAATCCATCAGCAGATGACATTCAGCTCCACATCGATGATTCTGTTTTCATTCATGAGTGCTCACTGAAATACACAGAGCAGTTCGGTGCTGTCGGTTATTTGTGGCCGTCTGACATCTGAGGCTTGAGACTCTGCCGGAAAAGCAGCGTCAAAATCATGAACTAATTTCTGATTTAGAAAGTCGTTGTTTTTTTCAGCTGCACTTTAATGTTTTATTCTGACACACTTCTTAAAAAACACACCCTTCAAACTCAACCATCATCACAGCTGGATTGTGTTTGGCAAATCTCTGTATTATTGTGTTCTTTGTTCGTCTAATATTTTGATTTATGAGTGAACCTGATCAACAAGAACCAGTGCACAACTGCATATGAAAACTGCTATAGCATCTTCATGACAACTGAGCAAACTCTGCCGGCTCAGGAAGGCCGCTAGATGTGGTCGAGAGCTTTGGAAGTAAGTAACAAGTAAGTTGGACCTGGCGTTGATCGTAGTGATGATGCACCTGCAGATGATCACATCGTCAGTCCAAATAAGATCTGTGTGAAGGTGGCAATAGAATACAGCATTAATAATGTGTTGCTTGGGATAGTTACTTCACACACACACACACACACACACACACACACACACAGACACACACACACACAAACACACACATCTCTGCTATTGTCTTCTCTTTCTAAATGACAGAGGGGGCAAAGAAAAAAAAGACATGGGAATAACTCATTTCCTCTCTCTTCTCTCTCTCTCTGTCTCTCTCTGTCTATCTCTCTCTCTCTCTTCCTCTCTCTCTCCCTCTCTCTCTTGCTCCCCTCTCTCTCTCTGTCTCTCTCTCTTTCTCCCTCTCCCTTTCTCTCTCTCTCTCTCTATCTCTCTCTCTCTCTCTCTCTCTCTCTCTCTCTCTCCTTTAGGAGATCGTAGACTGGCTTAATTCAATTCGTGCAGTTCAGCTTCACTATCTAAAGGTTGCGTTTCCCGGGGCGACAGATGCTGAGGTGAGCCCACACAAGCACGCACACATATTTTTCCCCCCATTTTTATATTCTTGGGGATATAAAAGGACTCCTGACTGCTGAGATTAAAATGACATTTGAGATGTGAGATGCTAAGACTGAGGTGGCCAGAACTCTATGAATGCATTTATCCTTCCTGTAAATGTCTCGCACTTCCCCCAGAATAGATCTTCAGATCTTGCGTCCTCCCGCAGTCACTCTTTAACCCTTTGCTTTGCTTGTTGTTTTCAGCTGGTGCCCAAGCTTACCCGGAACTTTCTGAAGGAAGGATACATGGAAAAGACAGGTCCCAGGGCAAGTAACACACACACACACACACACACACACACACACACACACACACACACACACACACACACACACACACACGCGCACACACACACACACACACTGTAAACCTTTATTTGAAGCTGTAAACTTTATTTTTCATTCCCTCATGTGTTGCAATGACAGTGTTAAGTACACTTAAATCGGTAAATGTGGATCTTAGGTCTCTTATCTTAAAATGACAATAGACCTCAATAGGACAACGCTAACTATGTTCAAAACACTTTTTCTGTATATTTAGGACTAGAATCACACTGGCTCTTCAAACTGAATTTATATAAGTACATGCAGTGCCATATTTAATCAGCAGGGTAGCTAATAATAGTACCTGTCATGTTCCAAATGGGATTTCATTCCTGGGGCCTGGAGGAATTAATGACCAATAACCAGACTTCCCATGGAAGTACAGAACTACTCACTGCATGTTTGTCAATTAAGTCAATTTAAAGCCCTGTTCACACGGGATTAATACTCGAGGGTGTTAATGATCAGAAGTAATTATTGAGATGAGCAGTAATTAGAAGGAAACGTTTAGCATTATTAGAGTAAAAGCTCCAGCTCAGATTACCTGCATGAATCACATTACTTATTAAGCAATATTTTCGCTTGAAAGTGCAACAACTGTTTTGTTGTACGTGTGCAATATTTGCTTTGTTTTTTCATAAAATGTGAGAGACAGTAGTGGGAGCACTAGATCAGTTTCCCGCAAATAAAACTTGAAGTTTTGCTTAATTAGAAACAGAACAGAACAGAACAGAGACAGGGTTGCATATGAACAGACTTTTCTCTGTTGGACAGCATCGGTTTTACTGTGTATGTGTTATACATGCATCTAGCTACCATCAGAAAATGGCTGGATGAAAATCCACCCATTATACTCTAGGCTGACTTAAAGACAACTGAGACTTATTAATTGACCAAACCAGGCTGAATTCTGAAGCGAGCATCACGCTAAATTTCCATTAAACCAGTTGGACACCTCAGACCTCCTCCAGCTCCCACTGTCCTGCCTGAATAGAATAGGAGCCGGGCCAAGAGGTTAACTAGCCCAGCTGACGGTTTGGCTGCTTCCCACCGCCGCCCGACAGGCTGACTGACAGCTGAGAGGTCCTACCTGCCCGCCAAGTCGTCCGTCTGTCTGTCACTCAGTCTGAGAGGGAATAAAAGGCTTCTAGCCGAGAATCGACTTAATCCTTAGCTGTCAAAACCTCAAATACTCACAGAAACACGGGCATGTGTTGGGATTAAAGACTAAAGAGGCATTTGTAACATATCCACGCAGTCATGCCTGGTTTTATATTAGCATATGTACACACACATGCAGGTGCTCTCCCACAGGGTTCAGACTGAAGCACCTACACAGGCAACACCAAACAAGCGAATCCTCCTCTGGCTCTCTCTTCAGACACACACGCACACTCAGTTTAATCTCCATCTGTCAGGCTGAGAGATGAAAGGACTCACTAACTTGCTCTGCTGGGCTGATTGGCTAAACGGGTGTCATAATTCATTTCCCTCACATGCGGTTGAGACATATTTGTGGAAGGAGTCACCGGCAGGCTGAGCGGGGAGCAGTCGGTCGTTCAGCCTGATGCCACAATGACTTTTATGAGGACAATGCGGCAGCAGGCAGGGACCTCAGCATCCTCGTTATATGAAGCTCGGCTCTCTGAAAAGCTGTTCGTGCCCCTCAGTAAACTCTCCAAAGGTGAGGTTTTAAATTCAGTATCAAGAGTGTTATTAAAAGTGGTGCCACAAGCGTTCAGATGGGGCTGCCCAGAGGAAACCTTCCAAATCCAACAAGGACAAATGCTTTCCTGGAGCCTGAGATCAAGCTTGATGCACATTCACGGTCAAAGGTGTGTGCTCACCGCTTCTGGTGTGTGCACAGGATGGGTGAAACGCAGAGGTTGAACTTCAGTAAATCAGGTAGAAGAGAATTCTGCGCCACTGCTTCTTAAAGAGGCTGCAAAGAGATTCGGGGCCAGTCAAGAAACATGACACACGAGGAGCACACGCTCTTCCCCGTTCTCAAAGTTTACATCTGGTTTTCAGGATTTTAGTGTAGTTCAGTTACATTTAGTGCTGAAACCATTACTCTCCTCTGACTAACAACTGAATGAATGACAATTTACATAACTGATTACTTGCTAATGTAATTTTTCAAGAAGAAATGCCAAAGATCTGCTGATTTTCTGCTGGAATGGAATATTGTTGAGAATTTCTAGGCTAATGATGAATTGAACAAATAATTGATGGCCATTACTTGCACGACTAGCCACTTTGATAATTGACAATCTTAGATAAAGTACCAGGAAACTGTGATGTATGACTTCTTAACACAAAAGAGTCCATTTAAGGCTATGAATCACCAGACAGACACCGGCTTTGATGCTAGTACAATGCTGCTTTGTGCTGTGTACAGCCTTTCCTCTGTCTCACTCAGCTCATGTCTGACTGTTTGCTGTCAACATGTTTGTCTTCGCAGCAAACAGAAGGCTTCAAGAAACGCTGGTTCACTCTGGACCACAGGCGACTCATGTACTTCAAAGATCCTCTGGTACGGCATCTTTACGCACACCTACACACATCAATAAGGCTTCAGTATTGGCATCAGTCTAGATTTTAAGCCTTTAGTTGATGCCTGAGTGTCTTTGGTTGCAGTTTCTTGATCATAACCTACAGACAGCAGTTGCTTGTCGGTATTCTTGCGCTCTAAAAGAAAGAAATGAGCACCGCGAAGAGTGGGAGCACAAGGTTTTCTTCCATCAAGCAAATTAGGTTAAGTAGACGATGCTGGGATATGAAGTCATGACTCAGAGGGGAGAGGTGGTACGTAACATTATTATACGTATGCATTCATTGCTATGATTTCACAGTATGGATTGCCCCAAAGAGAAGTGAAACACTGACATGCAGAGTGCAAACTTGTACCTATTTTATCTGATATCAGAGTTTGAAAGGTGGAGATGTTGTGAAAGTGAGATTGTGAGTCACTGAATGATGACAGTGGAGTTTTTATTGCAGGGGTTATCGCCTCGAGAGGGGGCGATCCACATTTCCCAAGACTTAGCTAAATACACATCAGATAGCCAGATTAGCTCAGCTTTGTCGCTGATGTAAGAGTTCAATGGAAAGGTGCAATAATTGTAGGCGCTAAGTGACTGAAGTGTCCGATTTACCCCAAGAGGGTTAGACAAGAAAAACTGGTGGATGAAAGGAAAAGGAAGTCGTGTGAAGTGTGGACTGGGGACATGTGGAGGAAGTGGGATTTGATTTGATCGCTTGGACTGTAAATAAATTACGCAACTGCAGCGTTCAAGCAGACAATAAAAATAATTTTAATAAGAAAATATTTTGATTATCGTATAATCATCGAGCAAAAATGACAAATATTTGTTGGTTTCCACTTCGCTGATTTTTCATATCTGATATGTCAATAAAAGATCTTGGAGATATGGACTGCCGGTCGCACAAACAGGCAATCTGAAGACTTCATTTTCGGCTATTGGCAACTGTGATTGTCATTTTTCTGTATTTTAGAGACTAAATGACTGTTAATCGAGAAAAAAAAAAGTAAGATTAATGAATATTGAAATTAATCATTATTTGCAGGCTTAAATTCCAAATTTACTGACAATCCATCCAATACCAAGCGAAGGACTGACTGGCCAACTGGCCAACAGATGAACCATCCCTGCTGGCATGGCTAAAAACAGCTGTTCTGGAGCTTAAAGTAGCTCTGAGCTTAACAATAATAAGACTGGTACTTATTGTCACAGTAGCCAGAACTCATATAAAGAGTGCAGCTTAATGTGTCTTTCACATTTACTCCAAAGACGACTGAACTGAACAACAGAAGCAGGTTTTATTACAGTGAGTGTTGTCTACCTGTTAAGCCATTATTAGAATAAACCACCTAAGCTCTGATGTTTCTGCCTAGGTGGTCAGTGTTAAGCAGAGATTTAAAACAAGAACAGAATTACTTTATTCTCTCTTGCTTCAGATACAGTCGTAACACAGTCTCCACAGTAACATGCTGAGGACTTCCTCTGTTCCCTTCATTCTGTTTAAAGGACGCCTTTGCCAAAGGTGAGGTGTTTTTGGGGAACAAGGACCACGGCTACAACGCCTCCCCCGGCTTGCCTGCTGGCACCCACTGCAACGGCGCCTGGCAACACGGCATCACCATAGTGACGCCTGACCGCTGCTTCCTGTTTACTTGCGAGACGGAGAGCGACCAGCAGGATTGGCTGAAACACTTCAGCGATGTCATGAACGCTCAGATGTCCCCTCAGGAGTACACGAGTAAGCCTTCAGAACTTTTTCATAATAATTAAATATCTATTAGCTAATTTGATAGACTTAAAGTAAAATAACATTTTTAGCATCTCCCTGCAGTTCTGTATACCTACAATACACATGGGAATTTCTACATAAAAAAACAAATCATCCATTGTTGGCCATTTTTAATCATCTTCCATTGCTGTGAGTCACTTGTAGTTTTATATCTTATCCACCAAAAATCTTGCTGTGTCCGAAATCCCTCCATCATGAGCAGCAAATTAAGATTTTCATGCGTTTTCACATTGGAGGGTAAATATGAGGGCTCTGTGAGGCTGTGGACAAAAAGTCCAGATAGTGAGGTGTCTAATTCTTACTTCTTGATCCTCAGTGGTTGTGATGAAATAAGTGTGCAGTGAAAATGATAGAGGTTGCCATGCTAACACACTCGCATTGACAATTGTAACATGCTGATATAAATGTTACTGTTTTCTAGTTTTGCATGTTAACATGATCATATTTGCTAATTTGCACAGCTGAGGCTGATGGCAGCCAATAGTCGTCCAGACGTTTCTCTCTGAACCAGAAATGCCAACCTTCTAGCGGTGAAGCAGGAAAAGAGGGTCACCAAGTTATTGTAGGAACCATTAATGTGTGTGAAAAGTTTCATGGCAATCCATCCCATAGTTTTTAAGATATTTCACTCTGCATGATGATAGACCAACTGAACGACGACCTTAAAACTGTTCCAGCAGTGCAACCAACCATCTAAACTTTGTGATACCAGATTAATCCACTGATGGATAATCTTGTGTTAGAGAGCAGTGAGCTCCAATTAATTTCTTATGTACTGCATTGAAACACTACATTTGCCTTTATATGGTAAATGTATGACACGACGACTCTTTTGCATTGGTCACACAAATGACTCGTTTCTAACTTTGGACTTTGTTTTCTTTTTTTTCAAGTGGAAGCCTTGTTCAAGCACAGGCATTGACAGACCAGAGGCCTGAGGGACCAGCTCCTCTTCTCTCAGACCGTCACCAGCCCGACACAAAGCCATCACACATCAGCATCAGTTCAGCCACTGACTCCTTTAGTGATTTTTGGATATTGTTGCAAAATCTTCATCACTAATGTGGTCAGACTGGAGTTTGTTGCTACAAAAGTCCCAAAGGCGATCACTGGGGTTAAAAATGCAAACATGAGGACCAAGGCAATGCTAATTGGTAAACTGAAAAATATATATCTGGCCAGAAGAAATAGAAATGTTTAGTTTTAAAAAATTTGGTTTCGGTGGCATTTATTGCTGTAAAATTTTTAGGTTTATAAAAAGAGGCATTTTTAAGTTGAGAAGTGCCTTGGTCCTCCTGTACTAGTATTTTATCCTCTTGTGTAGTATTTTATGTCCATTTGTGATGAGATGATTTGGTAATACTGATAAGATTAAGGGAGTCAAATGAGTCAAACCCGTACAGATCATCAACTGACAGAAAACAATCGCGTCTGTGGACTCAGAGTTTCTTTTCATTTTTTTAAAACTTTTTTTAATATTATATAAAAGCAATGGTAATCGTTGGTTGTTTTATGTAAAGTTGTTACTACTTTCATGACTTAAAACATGCTTGCATCATGCAGCTTATTGTGCCAAAAGTTCAGAAAGAGAGTTTTTCCAAGCGAGGCAGTATCTTCAGATACGCTGCCGGTGCAGCTTATACCAGCAATCCAACATGGCTTTGATCGTTTTCTTTCAAGACTGAGCAAATGTTGACTTTACAAGTAGTTTTGAGAGGTCTGTCTTGACAGACAATAAAGGAGATTTGTTCATGCATTGGGATAGAAAAGCTGCAAATACTGCAAGCCATTACATGGTGTAACAGCGCCTCCATGTGGCGTACAGTATATACACTGAGTCTTTGTTAAAACTCCAATAAGTTGTTTTTTTCTCATTTTTATAGATATCAGACAGCCAATTGATATATTTTAGTGGTATTTTCTTTTTTGTTATTTTCCTTTTTTTTGGTTAAAGAGATAATCACATTACATATTGATTTGGTGCCTTTTTTAAGTAAAGGTGGGCTGTTTCTGTGCATGGCCATAGATGACTGACATAGGATATGAAATTATTGATTATCACTAATGAAACTATTTTTTTTGGAATTTGTCAAGGAATCTCTATCAAGATTTGTGGGGGGGATTTTAAAAACAGTTACTTAATTGTAGATTATCGCTCTCTTCAGACTGAAGGTGAGTCATTCCAACACTAGGTTCCACCCTGAGCATTTTTAGAAAAGCAATATCTTTTTCCAGTAAATATTATAATATCAGACTTCCTGCACCATCAACTTAAATATCGATGTGCTGCCACCTTGCAATTAATGCAGAGGCAGAAAGCATCCAAGAAAAGTTAATATTGCAAGCTTTAGAGAAAAATGTATGTGAGATGAATAAAATTCAGCAGAAATTTAGATAATACTGCGTACAAAGACAGCAGGTGTATCACTATTGTTATTACCAATATTATTTTACTCTGAAGATGAGGACCTCAGCAAAAACTATACTGCAAAAATTCAGTTCTCAAAAACAAAAAAGTAATAAAATGGGGAGAATTTAATAATAATAAGCACAATTACCTGCCAGCATAAGTGGAAAATTTAATTTGCCAAGATTTTTAACACTAAGAAAAACATCTACTCTCAAAGAAGCCACAGTTACCTGAAGAGTAGTGTGTACAGACTTGCCTACGTTTGTCCGAGCACAAAGAATTTCTGACTTCGACAAAGCAGTTTTGTACTTTTTATGAAACAAATAAACACGCCCTTTCTTTATGCATATGTATGATGTGTTTGGCTGCTGTATTCACAACATGGGCAAGTGATTTCTGGGTGTCTAAAACTACACCTCGGAGCTCAGAGACGGCAGGTTGAGGCCCAAGAGGAATATCTCATAAATCTATAGGCCCATGCTAGTTTTTCACCCTGGTGAGAAAGAGGGAGGGTGGAGGAGAGGAGGGGGAGAAGAGTGTGACCAGCAGAGCTCCAAAGAACGCAGACACAACAGGCTTCTATCAAACTGGGGAAGATCTGAGGAGGAACTGAATGCCTGTCTTCCATCTTCATCAAAGCGTTTAAGAAGATAGAGGAGCATTTGGATTAAAGCAAGGGATCTGTTCAGGTGTCTGTGTGCAGGCAGAGACCTGGCAGAGAGAAGACACCTTTTGACTGGATATATCACAGCTGCTGACTAAAAACCTGACCCAAAACTGGACATGCACTGAGGTCGCCACAGTGGAGACGAATAGGGAAAGGGAGACTCCCCCTGGAAATGTCTTGCTCAAGCACACCTCGGCCCTGCAGGACTTTTTGCTATCAGAGATTTTGAAAGCAGTTTTTCAAGTTGAAAGGCAGCGTCCTGACTCACTGTGCCACTCTGCTGCTCCCAAATGACCCTTGTCAGATCCACTTCAGCCCAGCAGAGAAATCCCTGTACTCTGTAACCGAGAATGTGTCTCACGCCTGAGGCTCCTTGATGCCTTAAATCTTTTCTGGAGGCTTTTACGCTGTTGATTCTGGAGAAGTATGGGATCATGGCTGTGTGGAGGACCTCATTTTTGGGGATAAACGCTACAAGCCACAGGCAGCGCCGCAGTCACTGAAGCTGCGAGCCATGTCAGTGGTCTACTTACATCGTCTCTGTGGATTAATAGAGTTGCTGTTGTCACCCCTGCGTCCCGTTTAAGCTATATCTTGGATTTAGCTCCAACAATTTGCAGGTTTTAACACATTTGAACCAGGAGTCAGTTATGACAAGCAATGTTTGCTTTTCACCTGGACTGTGTAGGACATATTTGCAAGATCTTTACAATCAGCTGCCATCTTCAATCAATCTCTGCCTACACAGACTTTGACACCTTCTCCAGTTTAATGCAGGAGCAAGCCATCATATAGCTCTGTCCAAATTGGCTCTTAAACATCCGGGCCTGACCTCTGACCCCTGATCTGCGAACCTGCAATGAACTGCACTCCTAATGCCACCATCACGCCGCAGCTGGGACTTGTCCTGAGCCCAGGGTCTGGAGACGGAGGGTCTCAGGAGAGCGCTGGTGGTGGAGGCAGTGGAGGCCTTTGGGTGACGTCCCTGCTCGGTGCCACGCTGATGATGATGTGCGCCATGGGTGTGGCAGGCAACATGTACACGCTCATCATCACGCGCTCAGCCGCTTTGCGCCGGATGGGCTCCATGTACGTTTACATCATCAATTTGGCTCTGGCTGACCTGCTCTACTTGTCCACCATCCCCTTCGTGGTCTGCACATACTTTGCCCATGACTGGCTGTTTGGTGAGGCCGGTTGTCGTATCCTGCTGAGTCTCGACCTCCTCACCATGCACGCAAGTGTCTTCATTTTGGTTGCTATGAGCGTGGAACGCTACCGTGCCGTGGCCAGGCCCTTCAGTGCCCACAGGTCCTCGTCCCGCAGGCGAAAGCTAGTGGCAGGGATTATCTGGGGCACAGCTTTCGTGCTGACGCTTCCCATGATGGTGATGATCCGACTCAGGGTGGGCAAACCGACTGCGGCTGGTTTGGTTAAGAGGATCTGCTTCCCTACCTGGACCCCGGAGGCCTTCAAGGCGTATATCACCGTCCTGTTTCTCACAAGTGTTTTAGTTCCGGGATTGGTAATCGTTGGGCTGTATGTGGGGCTAGCCAGGCGTTACTGGTCAGCGCAGGCTAGCCTAGGAGGTAGCGGCCGTTCTTCCCGGCGGAGAGGACTCAAACAAAAAGTCGTAACAATGATCTTTAGCATTGTCGTGGCCTACTGGGCTTGTTTCTTGCCTTTCTGGGCATGGCAGCTGGCCAAACTGTTCTCCTCAGAGTCCCTCAGAGCTCTGTCTCCGGCTGCTCATAATTATGTGAATTTCTTTGTCACGTGTCTAACCTATGGGAACAGTTGTATCAACCCATTTCTTTACACTCTTCTGACCCGGAACTATAAAGATTATTTGGCACAGAAAGGCCAGTCTGTGGGCTCGAGCAGGGCTGACCCCGGGTCAGTTATGACCACGCCACTGCAGGACCTTTAGTGGATGAATAAATGATTGAGCGTAGGCACTCGAGCAAGAACATGCTGTTAATGCCCTCATCAGCCTGAGATGGGACATTTTTGTTACAGCAATTTTGTACAAAACTGAAAAATGTCATATTTTTGAGATGCTTGTAAACTGAAACAGCACTTTCTACGAACTGGCTGCAAACATATGCTGTGTGATGCTACACGTTTCCAGCTCTGTTGAGAAGCAGAACCAAAGCTGTTAAGGATTTGGAGAACTCAAGCACAGCAGGTGGATGTTTGCTAACATGAAAGCCTGACTTTAAGTCTCCTGGTTGGAGGACAAACAGCACAAACGACACAGTACTGGATTTGTGTTCTGCATTGTATATTCTAACACTTATCCGTGTACAAATTCTGCCTGTCTAACAATCTCCAGTTCTGCGCATTGGATTTGTATCTTTAAGCTGCTGATATTTGAGTTCAAATGTTTTTACCAAATTAAAAATGTTTGAATTTGCATTAGAAAGGCAACAAAAAGGGAATTTTTTGGTAGTTCTGAACATATTTTGGAAGAAATACTGGTCACAAGAATTCATACAGCAATCAATTACTGTAAAAAAAGAAAAGAAAAGAAAAAAGTATAATGTTTGGACAATGGAATCAAATGCAAAGACCTGCTTTCAGTTTTTCTTGCACTCTCCCATTTTCCGTCCACCTTGCACACATGCACAAACTCGCATACGTACCGAAAAGGATATTTCATCTCCTTCCAGGGAATGTGGTTGCATCGTGTCACATTCCTCAGCCTCGGGCCACCGCTTCTTTGAGTCCTCCTGCAAATTGCCACATTCGCACTACAGGCCTCAATGATGAATTCTTATTTATAGCTCAGCTATTCGCACTACAGGCCTCAATGATGAATTCTTATTTATAGCTCAGCTCCCCCCCCCCCCCCCCCCCCCCCCCCCCCCTTTTGTTATTAGAATGATACTATGATAACTTTTATTAAATTGTCACCTATGGTCATCATGCAGCTTCAGCAGTTCTTATTTGATTTGAACATTTTTTTTATCCTCTTAAAAGTATGTTGGCATTTCTTTTCAGATGCCTTCAAACATATTTTGCTTGCACTGAAGCAACATTTTAAATAACAATATGATCTACAACTTCAGTGTTCTGTCCTCTATATTTGGGTAAGAACCTGCACAAAATTTTGACTTGGAATTTTGATACGACTGATCAGACTGAGGCCAAATAGTCACAAATATGACTGGTATCACAATTAGGATGGAAATGTGACCTTTTTTTATTAACTGATTATGGTACAATTGTAGACAGTAACTTTGTTTTGGATTTCTAGGAAATAGTATCTGTGTTTCATGAATGTTGCATATAGAGTTAAAAGAACACAGTCAGAGAGGACGTTCTTTCTTTCAGAGCATTTATTAACAAATCCAGTGGCAGGCACAATGAGATGTACTGTGGCTCCCTCTATAGGCCAGTTCCTCTTATTACAACATCAGCATTCTATGTTGGTACAGATTTCTAGTTTTATGTTTCCATACGGCTCTTGAATAAGAAACTTGGGCCCAATAATGTAAAACAGACAGGTCAGAAAGGGTTAGGAAGAGCTGGTCCTCTACTTGATCTTGAGGCTGATGACCCTTGCGTCACCGCACACGTTTATGTACTTGTACTTGACTTCTCCCATTCGGTTGGGGAAGTTTGTCATGGAGCCATCAGGGAGCTTGATGTAAAACTGCTCACTGTTGAAGTTAATGCAAAACTGAGAAGAGAAGAGATTTATCTTTCAGTGCCAAAGTTTCAACATGAACGTGTACAGTCTGTAAAAAGAATGACTGAGATAGAAAGGTTATATGAGCCTATAAACCCCTTCATGATTACCCAGTAGCTCAGTGCATACTGACTTAACAGTGTTACAGCACAGATACCAAGCCCACTAATAACCTGCTTATGGAAAAAGACATTATGAAATCTGAACTTGCCAAAGTGCTTTTGTCAGTGGTCTGCAGAAAATATTCTTTCAAACACAGCAGGTCTGTGTGTGAACTATCATCACAGCCGAAAGCAGCTTTGAGCCTTTATTGTCTAAACAATGATAAACCATAAGAATGCCTCTTGAATGAGATATTTGCTATTTTAGGAGCTGCAGAATGTGATGTAAAATAATTAAAGTGATGTAAGGAAAGCACCATTTATAGCAGTACCATTTTCATTGCCGGGTTTGTCTTTGTCACACCCAAAAGCAAACTGGCGTAAGGTGAGACTGTGTCACTTCTGTTCTGTTCTTCCTCTTATAAATGAAATGTTGACATGATAAGCAGTAAAATGCCTCCTGCCTCAGGTTGAAATACTCGGGGGTTTTGCTGATACAACCTTTCTCAGTCTTGTACGACTATCAGTGGCTTCGGGTGACTGTTGGCTAAAATGTTAGCAAAAATTTACATCGATATTGGTGTGCAACTGACTTTACTGATTCTGTTTACTTTGTGACTTTTCTCTTCTTGTGCTATTTACCTTTATATTGTAACCATCCTTGTGGTGACTGATTGATATTTAGCAAAGGTTATGTAGTTGCACTTTGAAGTGCAGGCTAAAGCGTGCACTGAGTTTCTCTACTTACCGTACATCCTTTAAAATAAACATTAAATGCCTAAATAAATAAATAAAGACTAAATGGTTCTGCTGTTTGGAATTAGACAAAACAGAAGTTTGCAAGATTACAGTGACAAACACCCTCATGCTCTCCCAACACACCTTGCATTCCTCCCCAGCCACAAAGGGGAAATTTCCCTCACGTTGCTCATCACCCCAATAACCCCCGGACAGGCAGTTGAAGACGATGGTGTTTGTGTCGTTGCAGTGGTTGAAACGGGGGTTCAAGTGCATCGCGATGTTCTCAGAATCATGACCGATGTTGATGGCAAAGCTGCAGTGGAGGCAGAAACACAGAGGTCAAAGAGCACAATGAGAAAAGGGAAGAGTGGGTGAAAACTTGATTTCTCGTGTAACTGCAGACCTTTTCTGCATTAAAACAGACCAGAATCACATTAACCAAGTGCTGCCAGTGCTTAAACATAACCATTAAAACACTGAACTATGAGTGGATAGTGCACAGCATGATTGCCTATTCTGGTGGAAAACAAATAAAATAGTTTGTCAGTGAAGGTATCAACATTATTGCAACTTGCCAGGTTCGTTAATGAACATTTCCTCGTTATGTTAATAGAAAAGTCAGTCAGCATTGCGTTTCCCTACAAATGTATTTGCTGTTGCAAATTAGCTGCATATGAAGGTAATTTCTAGGAGACAGGGATCTCTCTCATGAGGGGAACTTACGAGTTGCAGTCATCCTTGAGCTTGAGGCAGATCTTTAACTCACGCCCCTCCTTGAATGACATGTCATTGAGTTTCTGCGAAGAGAAATGACAAAGAAGAATACGGGAACTGATCTGGACTTTGGATGGATGAGATAAAATGAACTTTTCAGAGCTTTACGGTGGAAACAAGTCAACTTACAACTCTTAAAGGAGAAAAGTCAAACGCTCTTGTCTATTTTATTTTATATGTTTGGATCAGACCACCATCGTGACTGACTGCTCTGTCCCTCATGATCATCCTCCCACATTAAAAACCAACTAGAGCATCCAGACATAAAGTATTTCAATTTCAGTCAGGAGATATTTTCATTTTACAACAAGCTTCTTTATCTATGTATCAAAAACACTTGTAATTTAGGGGTATCTGACAAATAGAGACGTTTGTGTGTAATGTGCTCTGGTGGGAGTAATAATGATCATAGGTGTTCTTATCTTAGCTGTTGATGATCAACCAGGGTGCAAGGAGTACCCTGCAGCCCACGGCTGTTAAAGTGCTAAAACAGGAATGCACTGTATTTGCTCGATGACATGTGTTCGTCATATAGAGACAGTAAAACCATAAAAAGACCCTATATGTTAGATCTGCAGACGCTAGATAGGTACCACTGGGTGTGTGTTCGTGTGTATGTCTGTATGACAAACACATAAAAAAAAAAACTAATGTAAAACTAGCAAACCTAATAAATCACCTTGACTGATTTTAAAAGTTTGCACTCACACATGGCATACCAGGAACTTTCCTTCCAGTCAGTGAACCCATTCATCTAATCAATAACACAGTAAATTCTTTTCACTACCGGCCTTCCTATCTACATGCTGAGCATCACCTGATGGTGACACATGAAGTTCAACATCCTGGCCCTACCTGTACTACACCCATAGATAACTTAGTCTACACCACCCACAATATATTCTTTAAAGTCATCAGTTCTGGTTTATCATTGACTGCACAGGCAAGATTTGGGGAATGATTAAGTGGAGTTATACTTTATTAATTCCTGTGGGGATTTGAGTTAGACTATTATTTATAACTATTTAGGAGCGGTGTGCAACATTCCAGCACGTTGCCTGTCTTCTGTTCCCAGGACATTGTATAGTATACATCAATCAAATTAGGACTATTTACTGTGAGTAGTAGTAGGAACCGGTAAGACACTTATTTAGATTTTGAAAAGTGTTACAGATAAAGCAAAGCACTTCCTGGGCCAGAGTACAAGGAAATTCGAGGAATTTTAGCCTTTATCAGCCGTTATCACACATCTGTATCAAATCACACTGTAAAAGTGACAAACATTTCTGTGTCCTTGGCATGAGTGTTAAGATTTGACAAAACAATTCCCGAAAAAATTAGAACGGTGTTAATACCACCAAGGGTTTTTACTCCTTTCTGGGCTTGAAATTAAGCTCCATTCACAACATAAATGAATTGATGTTAATGAATCTGCAAAGAATGCTCACACAAACCTCTTTCAAATGCACCACTTCTGCCATACCAATATTTAATCTATAAATTTGAAATGTGTAAATATTTGTTTGATTTGATGATTGTTTTAAGTGCAACCAGACAGCCAAACAGCAAGATATACAGTATCTCTCCTCTATATGTGTTTAGACATTCAGTGTAGCACACAGAATATGGCTGTGAAAGTTGGAGAAAATGAGAAGTGTTCTAGTTCTGAGCTTAGTATAATGCTACAACCAAGACAAGGACGAACAAGATAATGACTGATGACATTTGTCCATGAGGAGAATGAAGACATATCCTATGAATGAATCTCTTCACACCACTCACCATCTTTGCTGTCTTCAGTGGGCTGTGCTTCAAGTGACAAAGCTGTGCAGGCAGGTGTGTGGTTTATATAACTCCAGTGACGCTGATGGGCAGGAAACTAACCAATGGGGAAAGGGTTGGAAAAAAAAAAAAAACAGCAGTCACGCATGAAGACTTTTGTCCCTCAATGAAACAACTCAGTCACTTCTCTGGTTCATCGCATGTTGCCTGCAGTTTTGGATGGAAACTCTGGATGGCATGAAAAGAAACATTGAAAAACTGCAGAAAATCTGAAGAAAATCTGACTGAAAATAATTCTGTACATATTACAACACATATCCACATGGTTTGCTTGGCAGACTTTGATCAAATAAATTTTACATAGCATATATCAAAAATGGTCCACCTTTATATAGAAAGTCAAAGAGTCCTCAGAACAATTACTAATGTACTTGTGAGGACTTTGCCAGTGTTCTGCATTTGTGGGTTACTGAGATTTTTGCCTCTTCCATTTTAGACAGTGTTGCAACTGAGTTTGCCCCTCATTTTCTAGTGCAACACATTAACACTCAGTTAATTTCATCCCTATTTAAAGACTGGCTCCAGGAACAAATGTGCTGTTTTGTAATGACATACAGCTTGTGAGAGGCACCCTCAGAGCAGGAAGGAGCGCTACCACAGGTCATTCATTCCCACCGCTGTCAGACTGTACAACTCTACTGTATAGTTATTATGTGCAATTACCTCTGTTCCTCTCTGATTACAAACATCCAAATCCACAACTGCTGTGAAATTAATAAAGTCTTATCTAATCTAAACTGGATGAATAAATACAAATATGTAGAAAAACTGTATAAAACACATTACAAATGCAGTATGTTTGTATGAGAATGCAGAGGAACTATTCTGAAAAAAAAGTATATTATTGATGTTTGGATAGCAAACATAGGGCATCATATTTACATTAACAAGCCTATGAGTGGCTTAATATTCAGTATAGTGAAAAAGCAGTGTTTTTGCACATTAAGAGTCGGAATTGTAACAACTTGGTTTCAAGTTTTATTGTCATATTGCTAGACATGTTGATTTATTTTTATATTTATATACTTGATGTTTAATTATTACACAAACTGTAGCTACCTTACTGAACAAATACATGAATTTGGTATCTGTTTTTGAAAATTAACCTATTAATTGTCTACTCGTTTTTGATGGGCATACCTTTTTTTTTGGTTACCATTTTCAACTTGTTTGTAATTATTATGTCATACCGTGTGTGCGTGTGAGTGTGTGTGGGTCTGAAAGTAGGTCAGGGTTTCGGTTTGTCACGGTTTCACCCGAGCAACACGCTGATATATGTTGTACTCCACCATCGTGGGCGTGACTTTGAGTACGAGAGCCAATCCCCTGTCTCTATTTTGGATGGGCGTGTCTTACAGTCAGTGCTCAGAAACTGAAGCTAACCCGAATAAACAACTAAGTTAGCTTGTCAGCTAGTTAGCAACTTCTGGTATGCCTTCATTTCATAAGAGCTTTAATTATCTAGCTAGCTGATCTTTATTTACACTTAGATGTCCATGAGTTTGAAAATGTAGTTTATATTTCACGAATATGGTGAATTGTTAATTATTTTTCTATTTTAAGAGTGCTAACTTGCATATTGTAACAGCAAGTTCGATGTTTGATTAGCGTTAGCTAGCTGGCTGTGATAACAAACCTAACTTTCTGTATTTGCTAACTGTTAATGGCTAAAGGTTAGCTGGTGGAGCCAAGCAAAGGAGATAGGTTTGTTTATTTAATTTGCTGCGTTTGCATTACTTCACTGTCTAGAAATGGCGTCGTTAACGGCGACAGAACCAGCGATATGCCCGGGTGCAATACCAGCAGCAGAGTCCATAGTGCCCGCTTGTATGTTTGCACCGGATCGGGGATGTGCCGACGATCCATCCAGCGGAGAGGGCTTTGACGACGGCGAGGGTAGAAACGGCGAGTCCGCGGATCATTTAGACTTAAGCAGCAAGGTGGGCCTCACTGTAAATTGCACATAGTTACGCTAAGTTTTAAGATGTTCCAGCCAAGCAGCTTTTTGTTTTCATTCGGTGAACGAATGATAGTAACATTAGGAGGTCCACACAGCGCATTTTTTGCTGGCGGTGCAAAACACCAGAAAGTGACACGTATGTAACTGCATCCAGCTGGCAGGTTACCCATCCACGGGATAAATTATATCAGCTGCATGTGCAGACGTTGCAGGAGCAGCCTAAGGCATCAGACTGAACTGTAAAAACGTTGTCACAATTATTAACTGATTTGCGCACCACACAGCCTTTAAACAAAAGATACGATTTATTATTCCCTCAATGATTCCCTTATGACTTGAAGACACTTACAAAATACTTGTTTGACTCTGTGTTTGCTCTTGTTTAACCTTTCCTCTTATTTCCTTGTCTCTCCTCTGGTGTCTCACTTTTCAGCTGGTCCTAGTGAGTCCAACAGGGGAACAGTATGATTCATTACTAAGGCATCTGAGGGAGCGGATAGATGAAGGCTGTGGAGAGACGATCTACGTGGTTGGGATGGGCTCAGGTAAGGGTAACTAACTTTCAAGCAACTTTAGGATGAAGTCTTTCATTGAGAAACAGCAGGTCCACCAAACAGCACGTAATCCAAAAGAATGCCAGCTAAGATTTTGTTATACATCCATTATTGAGTATTGTTATATTAAATGGCCATGTGAGAAATAAAACCTTTGTAACCTTGAAGGTAGCAGAAGGCAGTGCAAGTCAACAATACAAGTTTGGTTTTACGCTATTCTTGTTGGATCATTTGTATGCTCACTTGAAGAGTATAAGGATTCAGAAGGTTATGTCTTGTAGGGTGTGTTCTGTATGTCTGGGGCAGTGAACTGACGGATTTCTACATGTGGTTGTTGATTTTCTGCCATGTGGTGGAAGAAAGGGAAATGCATGTGTTGCAAGTAGGTCAGGGATGAAAGTTTCTGTTGGTACTTGTAGAAGTTTCAGCTGGAAAGTTTGTCGTCCTACAACCTATGCCTCTGCTCTGAGCTCTAACTGGACCTTGACTGATGCTGCACTGGCCTCAAGGCTTTCTCTTTCACTGTCACATGTACAGTAGCTGTTAATGTTGCTTCTACAGTCACAAATGATCATAATCAGCATAGAAAATCTAATAAAATGAGAAGCTGTGTTGATTTCATTAATGGAGAAGGTTACATATTCATCCACCACATCTTAAGAATAATAACAACATGACTAAATCTGATTTAAACTCAGATGGACCTTTGATATCAGTACTAGACTTGTCAAAGAGCACCATTGACAAGTCAAAGAATTCTTAAAATGTCCTGTGGGCATCTGGAAAAAATTATGATTGGATTGAAGGGTTGGTTTGTTTTTGGGCTTTATATCGTCAGTGTCAAGTTCAGGTTTGGAAATGTCACATTAGGTGATACCCTGTAACATTAAAAGGACAGTAGTTAAGTTCTGCCAAGAAAGTAAACTTTTTAGTCAGCTGGTGTGTCGATAAAATCCCATAGATGGCACTAAAGACTGTCAACATTTTACCAGCTAGATTTTTTGAATGGAAACTCAAAACCAAAAGCAGGGGAAACCAGAGCAAAAGTTACTAGCATGTGTTCTCACACCTGATACAAAATTTCAAGTTATCCAGGTTGAGTGAAGTGCCAAGAGCTGCTCCCAGGTCTCTGAACAGCTTCAGCTTTTGAAGTGAGTAATTGTGCTGTAATGTGGAATGCAGCTTTCTTTTTGTGAAAATGGATTTTATTAAATGCGTATAGAAAATAGTGCTGCCCAGGAATCCAAATCAAAATCAAGCTTTCAGAACGGGTCACGTTTTGAGAAGTGATTTCAGAGATGTCACTGATACATCAAGTCTCAGATCTTAAGGCAGGGAGTTGCAGAGCTGAGGGAGCCTGACTGCAAAAGCCTGGTCACCTTTAGTCTCGAGCCAGAGGATCTGAGGCTGTGCTCTGCTCAGGGGGGGAAGAAATTCATCAATGTAGCTGGGAGCTGAACCGGAAGGAGCTTTACAGGTGATCAGGAAAATCTTGAAATCAAATATCAACGGAATATATTGTTTTGCATCTGTGTAAGTAACTGGGGAAAGTAGTTTTTCTGTATATTTAGGGAAAAGCTGAGCCACCAGTGTGTAGTAGCAGAGCCATCACTTCTGTCAGCTGTGGCCCGGTGTGTCCTCCCAGGCAGCTAACCCCATTTGTCTGCTATTCAGTTGTCATTCTGAAACCCTCTGCCACCCACTAAAACACGAGGGCTTTTGTTGGGAACCAGAGTTATTTTCTGCCTGTTACAGCAACATGTGTGACCCATGTGGCCTGTTGGGGGGGTCAGAGTGCATCTGTGAAAGGGTGTCATTTTTCCCGGCTCAGCACAAGGAATGTCACTAGTTCATCGGTTCATGTCTGGCTGGCTGGAAGAGCAGCTTTCTGACTGGTATACTGACCTGACAGGTTCCATTTGGTCAGTCCAGTATAACTAGACTGGACTAGACTAACCTGCTGGTTTTGGATTGTTTCCGACACTGTTTATGATCCAGTCTCCACAATCTCCACACCACACCCACTCCAGCCTCTCCTTTAAACCACCTTCATGTACTCTTTCTCCTACAAAGTCAGCCTCCAGTGTGGTATTTGTCTTCCTGGTCTCCACCCTGTCATATAGCAAGTTAGCGACGTTGCCAGGGTGAGGCCTTATGTTAGCCCTGACCTATATATCATTATATACCTCACTGCTATGTAAGACACTCATAATGAAAGTATACATTAAATAGCAGATGTGTAATAGTATATTACCCATTCTCTAGTCTGCATCAGAGTAATTCTCTTTTTTTCTTCCCATGATCCCCCTTTTACCTTCCTTCTTCCTCCTAGATGGGGGTGACTATGGTCTGGATGACAAGGATATGGAGGCGTCAGTAGCCACGGTGCGGTCACTCTGTGAACAGATTGAGGCTGACCTGATCTGGCTGAGGGAGAGGACAGACACTGGCGGAAAAATTCAGGACTACCTCATCCGCCGGCGTGTTGGCGAGCAAGATTTCCTGGAAGTCAGGTAAAATTAAGAGAAAAAAGTTCTGGCAAGGGAAAGTAAAAGTGTTTATGTTTACTGCTGCTGGTGCTATTGATCCCAGAGATATTGGAGTGTGCTATGTGGATTTTGTTTGTGATGATGTGGAACTTAAGTTTTTTATTTGAACCCGTATTTTTAATGAGCAGGTTGTGCTGAGGTGATTTGCTGCAACACAATGTTGGAAAAAAAAAATCAGGACTGTCCCATAAAAGTAGAAGATTTTGGTCAGGATTTGAGAAGATCCTGAGTCGGCTGCTGCGTCATTGTACACAGAGTAATGCAGGAGCATGGCAGGCTGTAAATTTAACAGGCAGAGTCTGATGGCTGTGGAGACGGATGATGGAAATGGAGGGCAGCGTGAGGCAGGGCAGCACGACTCCAGTCTGTTGGCTGCTCTGGTGATGGCTGTCAGTGAAGTCAGCTAAAACAGTTTTAAACCAGACGGCGGTACAACCTTCTCTGCTGCCGTCCACTGTGATTGACTCTTTGGCTGACGGCTGTGTCGGCAGCCGGGCGGAAGAGACGCTCCGTGACGCCCTGGATTATCAGCAAAGTGCACACATTTATTTTCTCAGACTGTGGCAGTCTGATGTTTTCACGTGACAGATGAAGAAGAAAGGCATTAAAAATTAAGCATAAAGGTAAAACATGAGAGTCATGGAGGCCGATATTGATTGGCAGATGGTCTGACAGATTGAAGATGGGAATAAATGGGGAGAATGAATAGTTGAGCAGCCAAATCTGTTTCAATTGACAAAATTCTGTGTCGGGTACCACCCTAATAAAAGTACACAAATGGAAACAGACACAGAGTCATTGGTAAAAATCAGTAACACAAAAAACAACGTACAAGCCCAATTAAAGGCAGGTAGAGGATGTGTACCTACTTCACTATACCACCATTATAACAACATATATTTCCCTGTACTGACACCTGTAGTCACTCTCTGTATTCTCATCTCTTCATGTTCTTCCTCCTGTCTCCAGAGTGGCGGTGGTAGGGAATGTGGATGCGGGGAAGAGCACTCTGCTGGGGGTTTTGACCCACGGTGAGCTGGACAATGGCAGAGGCTTTGCTCGGCAGAAACTCTTCAGACACAAACATGAAATGGAGAGCGGCAGGACCAGCAGTGTGGGCAATGATATCCTGGGTTTTGACCAGGAGGGACAGGTGAGCTTCTGGTAATGCTCAGGATAAACATGGCAAGTGCAAAGTGAGGAAAGTGTCAGCGCCTGTCTCAGGTTTTCCAGTTTATTTTAAAGACCTCTGAACAGCACTTGTAGGATGTATTGACTATATAATCATATTTAATGTTATTACTACTTCGAGTGTAATGATAGCAACAAAATGTGCATCATTACACTCACAAAACATAGTAAGTGGAGTCCACTACATTGCTCACAATTGTACATTATACGATGCTTGTCACATGAGGAGGAACTTTCTTTACATTGTGTTTTTCTTGCTAAAATGTCCTGTCAATATTCAGATCACATACGAGCACAGCGAAGAAATGTTACTTTTTCTTTGTTAAATCATTTTTTCCTCTCATTTGGAGTTTTGTTTTACTCGCATACTTTGTCAAGTCATCCTCTACTCTCTGCATCTGCTTATGTAGGTCGTGAACAAACCAGATAGCCACGGCGGCGGCCTAGACTGGACCAAGATCTGCGAGAAATCCTCAAAGGTCATCACCTTCATCGACCTGGCTGGCCACGAAAAGTACCTCAAGACCACTGTCTTCGGCATGACGGGACACCTGCCTGATTTCTGCATGCTCATGGTGGGAGCACTGGGAAAGTGTGTGTGCGTGTTTGCCTTGTTGCTTGGTCGGTGGTTGTTAATTCTCTATCCCCTCCTCCGTTTCCCTGCTCCTCCTGTCTCTTGTCTTAGGTTGGCAGTAACGCTGGCATCGTTGGCATGACCAAAGAGCATCTGGGTCTGGCACTGGCCCTAAATGTGCCGGTGTTTGTCGTGGTTACTAAGATAGACATGTGTCCAGCTAACATCCTGCAAGGTAAAGAGACAATGTACTGGAATGCTTATTTAACTCATAGACCCCAAAAGAAGCTGTGTAAGTGCAGAGTTGTATGTTGTTCAGACTGCAGACAGAGTAAGAACACATTTATCAGTGAGAATAATGTCTTGCTTGGTAAATTCAGCATAATTTACATTCACACAGCAATAATGACATCAGTACTACAACACAGCCGTCTGTTGTTAAAAAATGCTTATAGACACCAACTCCTGCTCTATGCTAAATGAATAATGTAAGGTAGTGTGTGTGAAACTCACAGTAAAAGACTCTCAGGGAAGGTTAATAGCTTTAATGTGAAACAAAAGGAGAAAGTTCACATAAACAGCAAATTAACATTTTAAGCTTAACATTCATCGACATTAAGCCTTTACAAAAGGAAAGGGCTATCTCTAATGAAAGTCTGCCCTTTTTTCCTTATTGTACAGTATGTACCCCCTAAATCCAACGCCTTGTCAAGCGCGATAAAGGTGTTGGGACAGCTGTTGGATTAGTTTTGAGAATGACTCATGTGATGTCTTTGTGTGTGTGTCCGCAGAGACGCTAAAATTATTGCAGAGGTTATTAAAGTCACCAGGTTGCAGGAAAATCCCCGTGTTGGTCCAGAACAAGGACGATGTCATCGTCACAGCCTCCAACTTCAGCTCTGAGAGGTAAAGGCAAAGGAGAAGGGAGGTAGAAATAAACTGATGGACACACAATCAATCACACACACACAAGTTACATTACTGTAGTTTGACATGAAGAAAAGTAATTACAAGTGGAGCTGGAATTACTTGTGTTACTTAGTGAACATGTGGTGCAGCTAAAAATATCCTGGGACAGATTCCACACTGATGACACGTTAACATTTTTCAAAAATTCTACTTCTCACGTATTTCAAAAATGACTGAAGCACATGGCATTTCTGAGGATGAGTACTGAAACATTTCAGAATAAAGGCTACAGCGAAATGCAGGAATGTATGTGGTAACATTGTAGGCTTGGTTTAGTGTTTCCTCATCACTGTTTTGAAGGAGAATTTATTGCTTTATAAAATCAATTAATTTTACCAGAAGATTGCCAGATTCATTTGAGCAAAAAAATTACCCTTGTTATTGAAATTAGGCAGACGAAGAATACTTAGTATTGCAGCCTCAGTTTTTATCTTAAGCTCAAAAGACATTAGGTGCATGTCTACTGAAACGTCTTCCCTCGTGCATCTTCAAGTTACTCGGTATGTATTTATATCTTGTAACTACTGTGCTGATTTTTTCGCAGTCATACTTTTCTCTCCTCCTCTGACTCCCTCCCTCTCTGTAGGATGTGTCCAATATTTCAAATCTCAAATGTGACGGGGGAGAATATGGACCTGCTGAAGATGTTCCTCAACCTCCTCTCCTCTAGGACCAACTTCAGCAACGATGAGCCTGCTGAGTTCCAAATAGACGACACATACTCAGTGCCGGTACAAAATAACCTTTAATTTGGCTCAGTCACTCTTTTCTCCTCTGGTTTCTCACTTTTCTTTTGAAGACTGTGAATGTGGGCTGGACCAAACAGAATGGTTGAGAGTGGTGTAAATGATAAGGTCAAGCCCTGAGGGGAGACAACAGCAGTGTGAGAGTCTCTGTGTTGCAGGTTATGACTGATACAAAAGCCAGTGTGTCTCTCGGCAGCAGTGTGTCATGTGAAAACGTCTTTGAGGGAAAACACTGAACTGAATCTGTGCCTTCACTGGCAAAAACCTCGATGTAAATGTGTGTGCAGAGACTGTCACTGCTCTAAACAGCAGAGCAGAATGTAAACCAAGCACATTTCCTCCACGCCTTTCACTCTGACTGAAAGCAGTGGCAGCTGACATAGTGGTGAAAATACTACTGCTGTGTGGGTTTTATGTGAAACTCCAGGCTTCACACTAATGGAGACAGTATCAAGAGGTAGAAGGGCAGTGAACCAAGATGACCCACTGTTGATATTTTCTTGGCAGGGTGTGGGCACAGTCGTTTCAGGGACTACGTTACGTGGAATGATACGACTCAACGACACGCTGCTCTTAGGCCCAGACCCGCTGGGAACCTTCATCCCCATCGCTGTGAAATCCATCCACCGCAAGAGGATGCCCGTCAGAGAGGTTCGCGGCGGCCAGACGGCATCCTTCGCCCTCAAAAAGGTTCGTGGGAAGACAATTTGGCTGAATCACAGAACATTTAATGGTTGCAAAAAGAGCACATAGACAATCTGACTCAAAGAAGTTTTAAAAATCTTCTGGAAAGGACAATTATCCTGAAACTTCTGGATGTGATATGCATATAAATTAATTCCTGACTTTATAATCAGTTTTATAATGCATGCAAATCCCAACGTGTGGGTGTAGGTAGTGTCCTGTCTCTAATTCTAGTTTGGCTTCATCGCCCTCCTAAACTTCATTATTCACTTTAGCTCCTCCTGTTCTTTTGGGTGCGTTCTCTCCGTGTCACAGATCAAACGTTCATCTATAAGGAAAGGCATGGTGATGGTGTCCCCAAAGTTGATGCCGCAGGCCACCTGGGAGTTTGAGGCTGAGATTTTGGTGCTACACCACCCCACCACGATATCCCCAAGATACCAAGCCATGGGTTAGTGGCAGCACAGTCAAATGCATTCAACAGATGCGTACTTGTTAGTGTAGCTTCTGTAAGAATAACTGGGTCACACTCTCTCATCACACCAGTCCACTGTGGCAGCATCAGGCAGACAGCCACCATCCTGACCATGAACAAAGACTGCCTGCGGACGGGGGACAAGGCCACAGTCCACTTCCGCTTCATTAAGACTCCCGAATACCTGCACTGTGACCAGAAACTGGTGTTCAGGGAGGGACGCACAAAAGCTGTGGGCACCATCACAAAGGTACTGGAGCTCATGTTTTCTGTATGTCGGTGTAGATGTGGGGTCTCAGCACATATCAATGTTAATATCCAACGCTGATTCATGCAGGTCAACTGACACCAGCTGCGTTTGTGTTTTCAGCTTCTCCAATCAGTGAACACGCAGGCAGCTAAGGCCCAGCAGGCCAAGATGCAGGCCATTAAGAAGGCTTCTAAAGAGGGCACAGCAGCCAATGAGGAGGCTGGATCAACAGCACGGCCGCCTAGCCCGAACGCAGCACAGCTACCAGTGAGTAAATCCATGCTCAGTGAGCCTTTATAATGTGTGGTACATTTCAAGGAAAAAAAGTGAGATACATGTTTTATGTATGTAGGGTTGTAATTAAAAGTGGGTGACGTAAACAGTGCTAAGTTAAAATTCTAAGCAGAATTAGCCTCAGTTAGCATCACTAACGTCGAGGACCAGTGCACCACAAGAAATAAAATTTTCAATCCAGAACTTCTCAATCTTTGATCAGTTTAAAATGTTTTTTTTTTTTTAAATTGACTGACAATACCATTAAATAATTTAGAACAATTACCCATGATTCAGGATAGTATCATTGATTTCTAAAAGAATGGAGTTTAGTTGAACAGAACTGAAAGAAAAAGCTATATTTTCTCCTGTTATGTGGGAGGTAGTCTTTATTTAACTTGTAATATTTAATAACATCTCAAAAATAAAAGGGAGATTATATGCAAACATTTTTGGTGTGTTTGAAGCAGAATGTTGAAGCTGCTACTTGTTTCCTTCCTGCTTTGACTCTTTCCAATTTCTGGTTAATTGTCCGCCCCTTCCCTGTTGTGTTTCATCCCTCAATTATGTGACTGTTCTTCCTCCCGTGTTTATCCCCCCCGCCCAAAAAAAAAAAAAAATCATCCTTTCAATCATTTTCTTTCCGTGCCCATAATATCCTGACTTCCCCTCCACGTGTCCATGTTCTCACCTGCGTATTTCCCCTCCAATCCTCACCGCATCCTCTACCCTTCATGCTCTGTCCATTCGACTTCAACGCTTTTGTGCTTCCATCTCTCTTGCTTTCCGTCTGTCTCTCCCTGTCTTTGCATGCTGCGTCAGACAGTGGCAGAGGAGGAGGCTCTATGTAAAGATGGCAACAAAGAAAACAAGGTAAAGATGTTTCTGCAGCCCGTGGGAGTTAAGATGAGGTCCTCGTCTCCTTCAGCTTGGGTGTTGCTTTGCTGTTGGTTTCGTCACTTTCTAAACTTCATCAGCCGATGTTTTGTGAGCACGCGGCTCCTTTTCAGTGCAGTCTTATTTATGTTCAGAGTTTCACAGAGTCACGCCTGGAAGCTTCTCCAGCGCAGCTGCTGTGTTTTACTGCCGGCCACTGAGCAGCTTCACTTTTTAGCAATTAAATTAAGTTACTGAACTGGACCCCGGTGGTTTTTCATGGAGAAGCAGCTGAGGTACTTGCCTTAAAAAGAGAAGAATTTATAACTCATGCTGTTATTTTTCTCCCCTATTAACTGATTACTTACAAAGACTCACATTTAAATACTGCAATTAATTTAGGTTCTCCCTGGTCGTAGAAGTTAATAATTCAAAGTTTAACATGTGTTTTTGATAGTCGACTTTTTAATTAATGGTTTGAAGTACTGCAATTTGTTCTAATTAGGAATTTTCAGACATTTTCGGAGTTGCTATATGAAAACAATTACTGGGTTTTCTGCTGTGTGTTGTTGTGGAGGAAGAGGAGGTCACTCCACTAAACGTTACTCTGACTTTTTCTGACTAACTTTTTTCATGTCATTTCTTCCTCTAGGAAACCTTGAACCTAGTTTTTACCCTCTTAACCCTCATTCCCTGAAATGCGTTCCTGCTCCTAGCATGCAAACTGTGGTGGACCAAACGCCTTTACCTGCTTCTTCTAACCTGATTTCACGCTACAGTCGGCTCACCATGGTATTTCTGTCTGCATGCAGCTCAAGTCGGGAGGCGGAGGACGCAGGAGAGGTGGTCAGAGACATCGAGGGAAAGGCCTGAACGCTGCAACGCTCTCTACAGCAGTGCCTGCAGGAGCAGCAGGAACAGCCTAAAAACACCAGCTTTCATTTCTCCTCAGCTCTCCTCATCTCCTTTACAGGGAGGGAAAGTGACTGCGTCGCCCTCTGGTGGTTGCCTGCAAAAACTGACTGCACATTTTTCTCTAATAATAATTCAATAATTTTGAAGGGACTGAATTATTTTCCACATTAAATCAATTTAAAGCTTTATTGGTGGAAAGACTTGTGGGCTGCTGAAGATGCTGAGTTTTTATTTAGTTTGCACTTTGTAGATTACACTATATAACCTGCTGTTTTCATATGCGTTTTGAGCTGCAGACAGTGAGAATACCACAACGAATTACTAGTTGATCAGAACTTAACATTGTTTCCCAGCCAGCAGAGGCATCCGTCACTTTCCCTGCCCTCTGTAATGTACTTTTTTTTTCTGTTTCTCATCTTCCTTTTCCTCATTCTACATCCTCTGTTCACACCTAACTTTCATTATAGCAACTTGTTCATGATGGCATCAATCATCAGTGGTTTGAGGAAGAAGACGGTGTTCACTAGTTGAAAAGCAGTATTTATCTAGTCATTGAGAGACTGGCGGTTTGAATTCACATTGGGAAATGATTGAAAGGAAAGGGAAGTGATGTCAGCCCGATGTGTATTCATGTTCAGTGACAAGCCAAACCTAAATCAGATGTCATGTTGGTTTACCCTGCTGTTCTGTGTCCTCTGGAAATCACCTTCTAGAGATGTGCTTTAGTGGTGGAACAGTGCTGGCGGTTGGTGAATTCTGTTCCTCTGTTCACCATCAGCTGCCCTGTAACATCTCCTCCTAGATGAAGAGCAAAACAGAGTCTCATCCCTTTGATCTCATACTGCCTAAGTTAAATCCTGCTACAGAAGGGTCATTTTTATCATTGTTATCCCTTCTGTTTTGAGCAAATATTACAGTTTTACTAGATCCAGTTCAGGCAGTCAAGAGAGAAGAAATCCAAAACACCCTCGCTTTTTTCCCCCAAAAGAATGTGAAGTGTCAAAGTGACTAACCTGTGTTAGTGTTAACACGGTTTTAACCTGGCAGAGGTCCTTATGAAGTCACTCCTCTCTTTGCTGGGAAATCTCTTAACCCAAGCAGGCGTAAGCACAATTTTCTTCCATTTTGATGCAGTCTGACCTCCAAGCATCTCTCATCCACTATTTTTATGACATTAATGCAAAAACTCAAGTGGTGTCTCGCACCTTAAATGTCAAAGGCCAAGAAAGAACATATTTAATTCACTTGAAGTGATTCTATTGTGACTCGAGTGTCCGCACATTAACTATTTGTACTCCAAAATGAATTAGAACGTGGCTGCAACAAAGAAAAGATATTTTTAAGTGTCAAGGGTCAAATGCATGTCAGACAGGAAGTCGGTTTCATATGACCAGTGAAAATCTTTTTTGGTACATACTGTATGAATAATGTACAGCTATTTCTATTTCTAGTAGTCAATCAGTAATAAATGATGCCGTTTCTGTGACGGTCTAAACACACCAGCAGATAATGTCAGTTAATAATGCAAGTCATCTCAGATTATCTCTAATAAGCTAACGTAAACCACTGATCACATCAAACTAAACTAAAATTTAAATCGAGCTTATGACTTTTGCTGCAGTTTTTTCCCAGTCTATATTGGGAATGTAACTAAATGGTGTTATTGGTTGTTTGAGGGGTGTTTTTCTTCCAGAGCCCCACTTTCCCCTTTTCACACACATACTCTAATTTAATGCTGGTCATTCTGGTCTGAGAGTCTTTTGAGCCACTGAATTACCCATTTTATGAAGATCACAGACAAACTGAACTGCCAGGATATTTCCCCCTTTTATACTTCTTTCTTTAAAAAAAAAAAACCTATCCAAATTGTTTTTTGTTTCGTTTTCTTGGAAGGGACACATTTTGTGTGTAAGTACAAAAATACAAAGTTGTGCAGAAGAACTGAGGGTTAAAAAAAAAGATGCCATTTAAATTAAGTGCTGCCAGTTTGTGTTGTAAATCCTTTCAAATAAAGATGTTCTAGAAAACAGACGTGGTTAACACTTTCTACATTTGTTATTCAGCTGATGCTGTTAGCCAGATGAGCGCAAATGGAGTCTTAACAGGATTGAGCTGAATAGAGGTTATAAGAAAATTTTGCTGTATTTCTACATACATAATAACATTGCATAATTCTTTTGGATGCGTATATGCTGTCATTACCTAGCAAGCATTCTGCATTTGGAGCTTTTCGATGCTGTTGGACCCAGTTCATGATATTGCAGCTTGTTTACAACATCAAAGTCACCTCAGAACAAAATCACCTCATCAGCAGCGGATATGTACGGGTCACATATCTGTGTAAAGGGAAAGGAGTCCTGCTTCTTCATAGCCATGGAAATGGGTAACTCTCCTCATCAGTCTTGTGTACAGTCACAGCAGGCAGCCGTTTTTACCAGCAAAAGCTCTGATGAACACACTGTACACAACCTGCCCAGAACTAAAAGCTACAAAGTTAGCATCTAGGAGGAACTACAAGCGCACGGCCATGGGCTTACGGCTCATTCTTTTTCGGATCTACAGAAAAACATCATTACTGAGGGGTTTTCAGTAACCTCACCTACGATTATGAGAATGTTCACAGCCTCTGCGAAGTCACAGCACACTTCAGCGCACCACACGCACCTCCTGTCACAGTCTGTGACTCTCAAGTTTTCCCTTGAAGACTCTCTGACGCCTTTGTTCGTCGTATCAGCGGCGGGTTCAGAAGTAGTTTACCCGTCAACATTCAGCATCGGAGCAGCCGGCAGAAACAAGTCGCTGTGCTCGGCGGCGTGCTGCCCTTCATTTCCATCCCAGCTTTGTAGTCGGGAAACTTTGAGTCCAGACTCGGTATGTGACGGTTCCCAGTCGGCCTTGCTGCTATCCTGCAGTGCAGAGTTGACTCTGGTTCACTCGGGGTCGGCCGTAGTGGAGACCAATCCAGAGCTGAAAGGAGGACAGATGTTAGACTTTGATTGTCAAGTGCTCAGAAACAAAATGTAGGCTACTGAAAACATTTAAGCTTCAAAAAAGAAAAATGTACAAGCGGTGAAACCTGAAAGAGGCTCACTAACACTAAATGAATCCTTTTAAGTTGTCCAGTTGCTGAAATCAGAAAGAATTTGTACTACATGACTCTGCAAACCAAACACGGATTTATTCCCCACAAGTGACAGACATATCTAAAAGGATCTCGCTAAAGTTTTGCCTCACACGTGGCAGCGCATTGGTCGACAGTTGAGCGGATAATCGGCAACAGGAAGTCGTGGGGTGAGATGTGAAATTACTTTTACGGCAACACTAACACAAACAGCTTTTTTTTAATGGCGTTGGGACACTTTGCATGGCAGCCCACTATTGATGCAAAGGGCTTTCAATCAAATTTGTTCAACAGTTCAGAAAGCGTAAGCCTTCCAGTCATAATTGTTTCCAAACACCCGAGGCCTTAATGTGGTAGTCTGTAACAGCTGATTGCTTCGGAAGCATTTCAATCAAAGTCTCCCTCTGTGAACCTGTCAGCTCATTTTCACAGGTGGCGTTCACCCAGACGGTATAAAAATGGAAATAAGAACGGTCTTTGATGCAGAGCCTGGGATCAATGAATGACTCGATGAATGGGGGTGTTTCAAGGTTGCACTCTAACAGTTCATAAAAGTATGAAAAACAACCCCTTGCACCGTGTCTCTTTTTCCCCTTTGTGTATTCACCCCGACTGCTTTTTGAAACTCGTCTCCCCCGAGAGACTCACACCAGCAACACTTACTCACCCCGTCTCCCTCTGATTTTATCAGCTTACGCGGCGCGCGGAGTGAGGGCCTCATCACCCAGTCTGCAGGACTTAATGGGCTCGCTGTCAAAATATGCCAAGTCATTGTTTCATCTCATGCATGACATGAAATGGCTTCATTATTTCTTTACTGGAGATTCTGAAAGGGCAGAGATGTATTCAGCGTGATGCCAAGCTCAGACTGAACCGTCAGCAACTTGAGCGTCCAGAGTTCAGCTACAGTTCTCTGTTTTGCATTTCAGTTTATACATTCAGCGCTCTTACCCAGAACAAAAACTGCGGTGAAAGGAAAACACTGAATTGTCTGCAACAGATACTACAAGCAGCTGAAAGCGAGTCAGCACTACGACCACAGAATATTTCTTCCCGAGAGGCGATGTGAAAAGAATTCAAATCCGAAAAAAACTTTTCATATCATCAAATCTTAAGCATGACGGTTGGCAAATGGTTATTTTCTACTTTAATCAAGACATCGTTATTGTTTTCAGCTTCTGAGCGTGAGTCATCGCGGCAAAATGTGGCCCAAGAGGATCCGACCCCCGATGACTGAGTGCTAGTGCAGCGATGCAGAAATGACTCCCGAGCGTGTCGGAATGTCAACATGTTGACGGGCGACACTGCTGGTGTGATCCCACCACAAGGCTCTAAGCAGCCAGTAAATTATTTCCGCTTCTCTCTGCTTTCAAAATCACCGTGGATGCGTTCTTGAATTTAATGCGTCCCTGTTTCAAGAAGCTCAGGAGAACCTTTTCCTGGCACGGCGTTGTCTGGTGCGACCTGTTCCACATGTCTCAGGTTGGTATCATGTCTGTGCATTCAGGTACAGAAGAGCTTGTCACCCACACTCCATGTGCCAGCTGAATAATGGATTACTGCCCAGCGTTTGGGCCAAGGCACTGATTGCTTATCTCTAACTTCAACATGGTGGAAAGCTGGAGGCTCCTGGCTGGGTGACAACAAAGAGGGGTTTCCAAAATTAGTCCCGAAAAAAGCCAATTAGTGGACAGCGTAGCCTGCAGAGAGAGGATGGATGTACTACATTTCCTCCACAGTGGAAGACAGACTGAAATTTCTCAAATTTCTTCAGGATCGAAGTCACCTTTCCAACCATAGCATAACAACTACAGACCTGCACTTCTTTTTATGATTAGGACACAAGCATCTGATATTAGGCTGCAAAACTAGAGCCAGCGTACACTTACTGTATGTTTGTAGGTGCATATCAGCAGTGGCATATTCTTAGCTGTCCTCACCACCACCTGTGGACTGTAACTACAGCGAGCAGACTCTGCTTGCAGCAGGAATACAAGTTATGGATGCATGCAACCCCAAATCCAAGAACAGAAACAACTTTGGCCAATCAACACTGAGACTTAAGGGTAATCCAGTGCAGCCTGGAAACCAACCTAAGCAGCAGCATCGTCCTCAGCGGCTCAGGCTGGGGTCAATGTGCAAAAAAGCAGATGACAGATGCAGGCGTGTAAATGATTCGCTCTTGTCTTTTAAACCCGCCTCTCTCCTCCTTTCCTGTCAGTTTCTCTATCCAAAAACAAAGCAGAATCCAAGGCGTGAATGCTACAAACTAAATTATCTACCACTGTACTACAAAGAACACTGTTTACATTAATGTAATATCTGCCTTATTGGTGGGCTGCAAAAATCCTTCAGCCTATGTGCACAACACTTCAAAACTAAACAAACACTGATGCTATCTCAGTGGCAACAGATAGAGCACGTTAAAACTTTTTTGGCAACTTGGAAACTTTATTGACTTTCTGAACTTACTATGCTTACATTCTATCACATGTGTGTAAAAAAGTTAAAAGCACTCCAACAACCACTGGAGCAAAAAGGTGGCCAAATGCAGACAGGTTTGGCACTGTGTGAAGGTCACTAGTGGTTGTACGAGAGGTTATTTAGCTCTTACAAAGGCATTTAGTGATTTATACACTTGTGTCAAGAACCAAAGATTTCAAGCAGATTGCAGAAGACGAGAAGCCAAAGCGCTCTTTTGACTACGTTCGTGTACGTAAGCATTGGGCTCTTTATCCAGTTGTGGGAAAAGTATTCACATCCTTTCCTTCAGTGAAAGTACCAGTACAACCATCTATCTATGCTCTGTCACAAGTGAAAGCTCATTTCTAATAAATAAAAGCACAGAGGTGTTGTCAGCAAAATAAAAAAACATGTTCCAGAGAAAAATGTCCCTGATATGTTATTGCATATTTCATTTATTATTCAACACACCAGCACATCAGAAGCATTTCACTGTTGCAGCTGGTCAAGGTGCAGCTAGTTTTAGTTACTTTTGATAAAGTTAGAAGTTATAAGTGGTTCCCAATACAGGGGTCAGCCCCTATGTTTGCATTTCCTATTGGCCTTTTTATTAAATATTTGATCATTTCACCTTTTTTGGGCCTCGGCTCAGTTATTTAAATAAAACAAGCTTGAAGGGGAAGTCAACTCCTGCTGGAACATGACGAGGGTGTTTTCATGAGGCCAAAAAGGTTGGAGAGCAGCGGATTAATCTTTAAGAATGAACTGTATTTTATACATTTATCATATATTTTTTTATATAAAAGCTTAATGTGAAAAGTAACAACTACATTTATTGACAGTTAAAGTTAGCAGAATGAAATGTACAATATTTTTCTTTGGCTGAGTAAAATTATAAAGTAACAAGTAAATGGAGATACTCAACTACAATTTTGAGGTAAAGTCATTTTTGAAAGGCTGACAACAACACGCACATCCATATGTCTGTGAAAATCCTGCTGTAAACCCAGTTTTATATATGTTTCATTTTTAAATGATGCTTCCCTAAGACACTGAACATTGGTACAGATACTGAGAAATGGCAGATGCAAGTTTATTGTTGTTGTTTAATAACAAAAACTCCATCATCCTACATCACTGAATGAGGACAGAAAGCTGAAGTGACACTTTGTGTCTGATTTAGTCACTGCAAAATGTCAGTAATTGTGGGAAGTTAATGGGAAATAAAGCCCGTTAAATTGCTCTCAGCGCATGACTAAAGGAGCTTTTCGTTTTATTTTGACATGAGCGTGTTCTGGAAAAGAGAAGGCAATTCCTTTTAATAGTCCAGGCAGCGTGTTGTGTTGTTGTGCTCAACTGGTGGCTTTTTGTACAAGAATGAATCCAATCAGTTATAAACCAACTGGCACCGTTCAGTGCCAGCCTGACTACTCATTCTTTTTGAATAAGTTTTTTTTGGGTACAAAAGTATGGCAAAACTACTCATTTTAGTTTGCATGTTGCATGCAAAAATTAAGTGACAAAAAAGAAAAAAATATATATGTGTACAGAAATTTGTAGAAATGTACAAATGGCATTTCCAAGCTGTAATGAGCAATGAGTGGGAGAATCCTCAATTCTCTGTAGATACATGAAGTAAATGTTTTTGTGATTGTGTCTCATTAGCTAATTACCCCTCTAAACTGTGCCTAAATGATGTTCTTCTTTTATGAAATAAATATCTAGTTATAGAGTTTGCACTGATTGGTCTCTTGTCATATCACACTCAGCAGCAGGTTTTATTGCTGCTTGTAGCGCCTCAGAGATTCATTCTGTTGCCACGGGCTCAAAGATCTGCAAAAACACCTGCAGCTGGTTTCAAAGTGCCTTTTTAAAAAACCTGTGGATGACATCATTGACACAACAATGCCACACATCACACCTCCTTTCTATTTTCTGTATCAGTATCAAACCCCAAATTAGGACACATATGTCTCTTTTTGTGCATGTTACTTGATTATGACATGCTAGTCTTTTTACCTTAATATAGCAAAAAAACTGCAGAAGGCAAAAAGACTGTGTCACTGTGTTTGGCAACAATATGTCTGATGTCTCCCCGTCCTGCCTTTAATGTTAAAATTCAGAGGGAGGTCTCATCCCATTGCGTCTGTGTTCATCCAATATTCATGCTCTGGTTATTCCTAACGGACTGCAACACTTTCTGCATAGAACAACATGTTTCCTTTTCTTTCCCCCTGTTCCTGTAACCAAACCTATATTAAAACTTACTGGAATCAAATGTCTCAAATGCAGTGAATGTCCTTTACCAGCCAGAAATGTTAGTATAAGAACGTATGACCACTGCAGTGATCCTGAAAGTAAGCGAAATATCGGAAAACTCAGGCACGTATGGTGTGCTGTGTTTTCAAATACAGAGAATGTGATGTTACAATAACTCCTCTTATATTCCTGTGCCTGAAGCTGAAGCACTGAGCTACGCTGCTCTGATGTTGAGAAAGGCCTGGCTGACACGTCATTAGGGTTATCAAACGGGCTCCTCCTTTCCTGGCTTTCTCTGGTGGAACAGTAAGCCGTTGGTTCCCATCCACCGGCATCTGTCAACACATGTTGGAATGCAAAGGCGTCACAAGCGCACGGCACCACAGAGCCAACACCTCAGGTCCACACCTTAAGGACAAGAGACACTCATCTGATTGCAATAATGTACAAATTTCGGCCAGAGAAGACAGACGGTTTGACGACATGATGGGTAGGTCAGCGACGCACACGCGACCTTAATGACTCCCAAGGTGTGAACAATCCTGCAAGAGGAAAAGTGCCTGGGACTTCCCACCAGTTAGTTAGAACTGAAGAAGTCTTTTGGATGAGAAACGTCTTCAAGAACATCTTCAAGTAAGTCCAGTTGTCCGGTCCTTGGTGGAATCTTCCTACGTCTTTGCTCCCCTTCCTGAACAAAGGCAACGGGCATAACTGGGCTGGTTGTTCTGGGCTAGAAAATAGTTCTTGTTTATGTTGCGTCGTAGCCTAACCTAATTACTTTTATCGTGGTGGCCTGCTGAATATTTGTAGCAGTTTGCTAATAGCCTGTTTGGCTTCAGTTTACGGTTTCTAACTGATTTAATTCATTATTGTACAAAAAGCGACCAGTTGAGCACAAACACACACTGCCAAGACAATTACTGACATTTAACAGTGAGTAAATCAGACATCTCTTTTCCAGAACATGCTTATAACAAAAAAAAAGATCAGACATTTCCAGGATCATAGCTGTGATCACGACCAGGGGACTGGTGTGGATGTAAATGGCTTGAATTTATGACATGACTGCTTTTTTTTTTACTAGTAGAGAGCCAAAAGGCATACTAGTACAGTTAACGCCAATGTTTGTCTTTTTCAGTGGGCTTCAGTCCATTCATGTTGACAGTCCTTGACTCCATCAATCTAGGTTAATGCAGCCAATGCAATGGTTTTTGGCTCCAAAGCAACCGCTTGCAATTTGCGTTTGTATGACAAACACGACAATCTGCCGGAGAAGAGCGACAGGAATGGATGTGGAGCGAGCCAAGTGTGGTATATACTGTACAGAGAGGCAGAACAAACAGACTGACAGACAGATGGAGAGAAATAGGCTGGCAGCAAAACAGGCAGAAGGAACAGTGTATTGATTCAAAACATGGGTGGGCAAGAGAGAGACAATGAGATGGAGAATGAGCGAATAAGAAGAGAATAATTGAAAACACTATGTACGGAGAAAATACATGTGCATTAGACACTGTGGTTGAAGATATGAGGTCAGATGATCCATGCCTATGAAGAAACATACTTTAAAGGTAGACGAGGCATTTCGGAAAAACATGCCACCTCACCAGAACAACTAAGTTAGAGTGGATGATCAATACTGAGCTCATCTCAGGTCCAGGTGGTGTTCAACCTTTCGCCCCGACACACAAGGGGATTTATCTGCTGTCCATTAGATGTTTCCATGGATGTAGAGTATATCACTGGAGGTCATTCTGGTGCTGCAGGTCAATGCCAGTTTTTGCCAGTGGTCAACTATAGAACTACACGACATTTCCTTATACTAAAAAGTCAGAATAGCTCCTTTGGCAGCGACTCCCAAAATGACATATATGACCATTCTCCAAAACGACAGACTATGTGACCGTTGGAAAGTACGAGCAGCAGGCGTACTGGACCAACACATGCTTAATGTTGTGAAACTTTAGGCTCCAAACCCACTTTGTAAGATTCAGGAAAAAAGATTGAAGTTTGGGTTAAAATAAGTATGTTCGCTGCATAGGTTCAGGTGCATACTGAAGTTAGCTTAGTTACAAACATCTGGTAACTGAAATATGTAAGTTAAAATAGTTCAACATTGACTTTTGGTTTCGCATGGTGCACAAACAGTGGCGTCCTGGTTGGAAGTCCTGTGTTTCACCCATTAATCCAACTTGGCCTCCTATACGCAGACTTTGTCGCTCTTTATACCACATCACCTGACCCCCCTCCTTTGTGCCTAACATAATTAGGACAGCCACTAAAGGTGGATGCCTAACAAAAAACATAAATATTGGTTGCAATAAGCTGCTTGCACAGACAACCTATACAGCTGTTTTGGGGGGGAGGCGGTTTGTAACTGATTGAAATCGTTC
Source organism: Chelmon rostratus (assembly GCF_017976325.1). Taxonomy (NCBI): domain Eukaryota; kingdom Metazoa; phylum Chordata; class Actinopteri; order Chaetodontiformes; family Chaetodontidae; genus Chelmon; species Chelmon rostratus. The sequence continues at coordinate 12,908,717 of NC_055660.1, read as the reverse complement.
TTGCACAAAAACATCCAGTTGAGCACAAACAAACGCTGCCTAGACTAATAAAAGGAGCTGGCCTCTCCTTTCCAGAACGTGCTCATGCCAAAGCGAAATGTAAAGTCAGATACATCCCATAGCCTGGTCACAATTACAATCAGGGGACTGATGTGAAAGTGTTTTTTCCCCAATCTAAAATAAATAACTCGAATTTATAACTGGATGGATTGTATTTTAATTAGTAGAGAGCCAGAAGGGATGATAGCAGAGCTAAAGCTAACTCCAATGTTTGTGTTTTTTAGTGGCCTTCAGTCCATTGATAATTACAGTCCTTGACTCCATCAGTATAGGTTAATGCAGGCAATGCAATGATTTCTGGCTTCGGCTAAGGAACCGCTTGCAATAAGCATTTGTGTGTGACAACCACGACAATCTGCCGGAGAAGAGCGACAGGAATGGATGTGGAGCGAGCCAAGTGTGGTATATACTGTACAGGGAGGCAGAACAAACAGACTGACAGACAGATGGAGAGAAATAGGCTGGCAGCAAAACAGGCAGAAGGAATAGTGTATTGACTAAAAACATGGGTGGGCCAGAGAGAGACAATGAGATGGAGAAAAAACAAAACAAAACTGGACAGCACTATGTGACTGTAAAAAGAAAATAAATATGCAGTGGACACTAAAAATATAAATAAATCCATGCCTAAAAAAATAAGATACAAAACACAGTTTTTGGTCAACAATAGATCTACAACAAAATATCCTTGAAACACATTATTTTACCCATACTGTCCATTGCTGCAGCGCCTATATTCACCCTCAGTCTGAAAAACTTTGAGCCTGTCGCTTTAAGGATCCCATCCCAAAAAATTAAATCTGCTCTGATTGGTCAGCTCTCACAGGCCTGGGCAGGCTGAGGCCGGGGACTGTATATTAGTGACATCACAAGTTTAAAAAATATGGAAATGTCACTTTCTACAACACGGGACCTTTAAGATTCAGGTGTACAATTTACTGTTGTAATAAAAGGGGGAATTAATAGAGCTAAACATCCAGCCATGTTGGCATGTTCAGATCTTAACCAAATGTTATCACAGATGAAACTACATCAATACTTCACTTAATCATTAAACTGGTTTTATACATGCTGAGTAAGTTTCCCATTTTACAGGCGAACATTAAGTATTCTCCCTCCATGAACACACAGGCAAGAACTCTCTCGTTTGTTCTTGAAAGTAAAAATAAAAAATCAAACATGTTTTATGTCAGATGATAGCAATAAGACACTGGGGATTATGTTTTTCAGTCTCTGAGAAATACTTCCTTTACTGTTAAGATGATGTGTCGCATCAAATTTGCTGATTTGCGAGGATGGCCAGTGAAAGGGATAAAGGCTGGTGAAATGAGCTGCTCAGCACAAAAGCCAGTCGGAGTCACATTCACACAGTCAAGGACAGAGACTTGGTTCTTTAACAGAGAGGGATTTCACAAGCATTTATTCACTTAAGCTGTCTACACTTTAAGCAGATTTATTGTGAAACGGAGTCATCCGGACTTAGAAAGCTGCTAACCTGAGATGAATTTCATTAGTTTGGGTTATACTCAGTGGCCCATTATAGTGGAAATCCTGTTTTAGCAGCTTTCCCACCCCGAGACGAATTTAATTCTCCGAGAAAATGTTAAGTTTTGCCACGAAAAAGCAGTTTCCAAGTCGACTCAAACCTTCCAAACCCCAGAAGTTCCAGGAAATAGACTCTTCCTTTTTTGCCTCTGCAGAGGTACAATATGATGCTTGCTGAGACTTAAAGCAGGAAGACTGAACTGACAGATCAGATCAAATCATGTAAAAAAAATTGTCTGATTTTCCTTTCAATCAATCTCTGCTGTTTCAAACGATTTAACATATTCATTAGTACATTAGATGTGATTCTAGACTTTATTCCAATACCTTACCCTCCTCTGTCAGACATTCTGCCTTGTTTTATACTCTATAAGCCTAAAGGACATGGCTTGACTGTTAACGGTCTGATCATCTGCCCTGCAGTATGCTGAAAAAGTCAAAGAAACGTTCTTCCACTGGAGCGAGGCGATTTCTTCATTCGCAACCGTTTAAAACTCCTGCATTCAAAATGAGCTTCAGACACTTTGAATTAAGCAAAGAGATTCAAGATTAATCAGTCAGAAGCTGCAGCACACACAGGAGGAGATAAAACCATGGGGCGACTCAGGGTTGGTAGAGCACAAAATAACCCTGTTAATAAATAAAGATGAGTATATCTTTTTCCCTTTCAACAGGTTTGGCTGTCATCCAAAACAGTGTAACTGGAGTTTATCTTAGATATCCTCCTGATATAAGGCCTGATAGGAACTAAATGTGGTCACACACATCACTTGTTCTCGTTAATTTCAGTGCCGCTTTGAGCTCTCGTGCGCAATCTCTCGACCGTGCGTGGAAAACTTTTGAGTTTACCCCTGTGTCGCTCACTTGCCCAGCAGGTGTCATTGTTGCGTAAGGATCTATTTAGTCAAATGCAGCTGCATGAGAACGCAGCCAGTCAAAGGCCATCAGCGTTTGCCAGAGGGTTTGAGCGTGCAGGCACCGGTCTGTCTTGTTTCCACGGAAAAGCATTATCGCCAGTGAAGCTGATACTGTAAAGGCAGCTGTCGAATGTAAAATAGAAACGTGTGTGTGTGAGCATGTGCTGCTTCCACAGCAGCCGGCAGAGAAGGCGAGAGGTGAGGGTAGGTTGTCTGTTGTATTTACGGTGCTTCATTAGGTGAGGGCGGCACCCACTTTTGGCCCCATTTCTCCCTGATTCAGCCGTTGTCGTGTCTGCCGGCTGCTCTCTCTCTCTCGCTCTGCTCTGTATTTCTGCTCCAGCCTGCTGTCCGCCTCCTTTCGTCCAGCTCTTAAAGCAGCTTTCCGGACGAAGGAGAGGGCCGAGGGGAGCTCGACACACCAGCCATGATGAGACTCTACATCCGAGTCAAAGTCGGAATCTCCAACTTTCTCCTGTGTTCCTTCATCTGTCAGCTTGTTTGTCTCGTCTTTCTGCCAGATGTCAAGGGCTCTGCATTGGTTTGTTTTTTATACGATTTCATCTTCAGCTGCCTTCCAGGACCGGCGCACTTCAAAATATATCTCTCAACATCTAGCGAGTAGACTTACTTTCAAAATCTTCAATGCAAAAATAAAAAAACAACTCGTCGTAGTCAGTCATAGCTCCTGGCCATGGCGGCAGTGCGGCTCCGCGGGCGCCAGCGCCGGTTTTTCCGGTCCACCGCTTCGGCCCAGGCTGACACATTTCGACAAATATTTGATGGATCATCATGAAGTTTTGCGCACACATTCATGGTTCCCAGAGGAAGAGAAGGGAGCTCCGCTGTTTTCTCTGCCTTTCTGCCGAGATGTTGACACAAGACAAATTCTCGCAGCAAGTAAATCCGCAAGTGCGAATCATCCTCTTGGCTGAGATTTACACGTCACAGAAATCAGGGACCAAACGACTTGCAAAGATGAATATTTTGTGTATGCAGTGGCAGCTGTTCTGAACTTTTCCTCTGTATTAGAGCACCGTGTTTTCAGTTTGTAATTGATATATTTTCTGATTTGCTAAATTCTCACGTCTTTTCACTCATCTCCAGCAATTAACTACAGACCACAACCTTTGGACTTTTGCCATGGATACAGCTGGGGATCTAGCTAGCTATGAACTGCGAGTCCCATTCTTAATCCAACCAATAAATTGGTTTATGGACAGTAATTCAGAGGTCTGACACCAGCCTAATATGCTAGATGATGATTTTATCTCTCCTCTTGTTTCTCCTGCAATCCGCCATCATAGTCACTAGCTGCGTTTCCATTACAGTTGTTTGCAAAATAAAAGCGATATTCCTGAAAATTCGGCGAAGTTCGAATGCGACTTGCAGGTGTTTCCATTGAACAGTGTTTTGCGATCCAGCCGACGTCCCGCGAGATGTGTGTGCGTGCTGTGCATCGGTAAAACTTAACACAAAGCCCTATAATTGAAAAGCACATGCTGAAGGTGAAATAAAGAAATGATCTGTTGACTTTTTTTTAAGGGCCTGTTATTTATCACTGTGTTATTACGCGAGGCTCGCTCTGACAGCGTCAGCGGAACAGCAGCGGAATACAGGACTGTGAACTGAATTGTCCTTTGAACATATTTTCTATCAGCAATTATGTGTAAATATTAAAGTTAATGGCGTGCACGCATGTCTCCCACATAGCTGAGGCGCGCACACTCATCACAAGTTCATCTCACGATTAATGAAAACGGAATGATTAGATTTTGCACAGTGCTCACAGGACGAGATCACAGCTGTCGGATTGTCTTTAACAGATCAGTCTGTAGTGTTTCTGTCTGCTACTTATTGAGATCCAGAAAACATACAAACACTACAAAACTGACAAGACGTTATATCTGACTGCATGCGGCCGGCCCGAAACGGGGAGTCCGCTGACCTCAGAGACGTGTAAATTCGAAAAAAGTGTTTCCATTACACTTTTGCGATACACCTAAATATTGACATCTCATGAGAGCGTAAACATGTTTTTGCGATATTTGAGAGGATTTTCGAAATTTGGGTGTTTCCATTACCGTTTTTTTATTTCGATATTTAGGATTTGCGCATTTCTAGGGGCAATGGAAACGCAGCTACTGTCATCCTAATTGTCATCATCTCCTCGTCTTCATCCTTAACCATCCCCACCACCTCACCAGCCTTCAGTCAGTTGTTTCCTCTTCGTTTCCGCTCTTCATTCTTAAACAATTCATTTTCTTGCTCACTCACCGAAAACTGCAACTGAAAAACTTCTAAAAAGTCTATAAAATATATAAAAAAAATCCCCAAACTTAATTTCCTTCCACATTCTCTATTTCATTCCACAGCTCTGTTTCATTCATTCGTTTCACAAAGATAGTGCACAATAATCTGCATCAGCTCCAAATTTGAATTAGCCGATGCAAATATTTTAAAGTAATCTGCTGTAGCGCAGCGCGGTTAATAATTCAGTTGCTTTCTCTTAGATGAAAATGAGGGCGGAGAAGCAGCAGACTGACATACGGAGCTCCTGCTACATGTCCCCGGCACACACAGCTCACGGGGGCAGAGCAACGAACGCTCGCTAATGCCTCCAAGATGGCAGCAGGTGTCAGCGAGGGCTGGCGTCGGCGTTGGTTTGTGTGTCGACGTCCAAGTGAGCGCGCCTGTGACCAAGAGTCTCTGGGAAAAGGCTGTCGAGTTAAAGCAAATGCTCAGGATCGCCGTGCCCAGCTTCTCTGGCAAGGCAATTAGATCCAGAGGCAAGCAGCAAGTTGACACAGGTGGCATCATATCTATCTACCCGCCGCCGTCCGGAGGCATTCACTGTTGTCTCAGCCCAGACGACCAAACTGTGGGAAAGCTCTTACTTGTGATTTCTGTGATGACTTTGTTCATATTAAATTAAACATCGCGTAAAAGGCTCTCGACCTAGTGAAGAGTGACTCTGACACTCCTCTGGTGTGCAATAAGGAAATGTGTCCCGCGGACGTGTTTGATCCTCGCAGCCCAGAGGAGACAATGCGTTGGTGAAAGGATAAGTTGACACGTGGAGAGCACTTGATCTATTTAATCAGAGTGAACTTCACTTTATTCACATTAATGCGAGGAGCTCGTAGCCTCAACCTGATGAGGTCGAGCACCTCGCAGTCATTTCAGAAGCTGCCGTCGTCGTAATGTGTGAGACATGGATTGATCACTTTGTTAAAGATGTTGAAACTGAGCTCACTGGCTACTCAGTGTGGTTGCTGCACAAACGGAGACGGGGCACGTGATCTAACATTCAATCCCCGATTAGACCTTCAGAAGGACTGGATTCGGCGTTGAAATGCTGCTGACTCTTGAAGACGTTTTAAGTGATCATAAAGGGATTTTTTTTTTGTGCATAAATAACTCTGAGCTGAGAGGTTTAAAACTTGGCTTTGTGGGAAGGATTTTGGGTAGCAATGATGGTGATAATGCTTGGCGATCTTTCTAAAGAACATTTAATAGCTGCTCTGGGTTGTGTCACTTCAGTGAAGGAGACTAGAATCAAACAGTGCAAATTGGATGACTTCTGAGGTTTCATATCCCATTAGATACAAAGATTTATATTTTAGAAAGTTTAAGAAGTTAAATTTGCCAATTAATTGTGATACATCTACTCATATTAGAAATCCAGCACGATCTATGATGGAAAAGCCAAAGTCCCAATATTACATGGATTCCAAACCCAGAGTAGTGGAAAACACTTGAAACTGAAATGACAGTCCACAGGAAAGTGCAAGACAAAATGTGGCAATACTTGACCAGCCATCGAGAAAAAGATGTATTTGGATAAATTGAACGTTGCTGGTTATTATAAGAAACTATTTTTACAACCATTATTGGTAGTTTGGTTGCTGAATTAGCCTTCCAAGACAAAAATATTGTCCCTGAGTCCCGTCTCAGTGGAATTTCCCACTAACAAAGCAAATAAATTTAATCTTATTCCAGCGGCAGACTGGAATATGACGTACCCATGTGATCTGAAAGGTTTGCAGTATTCCCTTTTTTAAGAAGAATTCTGAATGTCTGATTTGCAGAAACCCTTTGACAACAGTATATACATATATATAACTGCTACAAAACTACTTAAAAATACTGTATATACCAAACAGTATAAGCTTCTTGTGCTTGTGTCATTGTTGTGATCATGTCTGTTCTGCTTGGTATAGCGGACAACTATATTTAAGAACAAGCTGCAAGTGATGCAAAATAAACTTTTCCTGCATTGATTAAATGTGTCCCCTTGAACTCATGTTTCTCGTGATGAATTAATGTTGATGAATTATTAATGGGTATGCTCCTTGATACTTGTGTTCACAGATAACGATAGTACGTACTCAGCATTGCTATAATACCAGGGTCAGTCTGCGTTTATGTAAGGTGCCTTGAGGAAACTATGTTGTGGAACAGCCTTCCTTTACACACCCAGTTGTTGAAAATCACAGCAGCTAATAGAGGTCAGGTCACGACTGGACTGCTTTATGTGATATAGACAGAGTTATTGTGAAATTTTCAATGTCTCGTTTTGACTTCCGCTATCAAATTTCCTCCTTGTTGTCGTAGTATTTGCGGGTGCTTATTTAATTTGTGGTGATTTAATTTTGGATTTCAGGATTTTCTTCTTTAGTTTTATGTCGAATGTTTTCTGTTTTGTCTTTTAACATGGAAATAAGTGTTTGCAATTCAACATGCTATACTACATATATACATATTTTTTGCCATCCATAAATATTCATATCATCTGTCCACAAAGCTGCTGAGAGTGTCTTAATTCTGACTTTTCTTTTTCCGTGAGGTGTTATAGACCTGATGTTTCTCATCAAAGGGAACAGAAAAAAAGCTGCACAGAGTCTGATTAGTTCAATTATCATCTGCACTGTGTGGACATGTTATCCAAAATCAAATCCTGCAGCACGTATTGTGAATGAATGAAATGACATTGCTCTTGCATCACGATTTAATGATCTAATGTTGCTGCTCACAGTGGCTTTGCTACACATGAAGGGGAATGAAATAAAACTGTGAAAAACATGTACAGACCTGCTTGGTTTCTATGTGCATGCTCTTGCTCTCTTGCTGGCAGGATTTGCAGTTGCCATTGCTATTGCTATTGACGGTCTTGAAGTGTGTTTCCTTTACTTTGTTCTTTTTTTTATGACTTAAAAAAAAAACTTTGGCTATCTACCACATAATATATATATTATATGTATTAAGAGTGCACTAGCTTCAGCTGGGTGTACATATTAAACTGGCAACTGAGTCAAGTTCTGTGTATAATGGATTTTTTAGGTAACACAAAAATAAAACATTTCTTTAAAGGGACGCAGAGACGACCTATAGGAACATGACTTAGTTAATTCTCACTCCTTTCATTGGCCACAGCTATTGATCTGCTTTGATCTCTGCCTTAAAGTGAATGTCATTTCAGATCAGTGCAAGACAGAGGACCAGACCTCTGCACTATCAGAAGAGGCCTCATTACAGGTGTGTGTGTGTGTGTGTGTGTGCGTGTGTGTGGATGATAGCTTGTAGATATATTCAGTGTCATCCAAAGGACAACCGTCATTTACAGCCAACAGATTACAAAACTGCAGTTCACAGCAAGTTCGCCAAGAAATGCAGTGCGTACCACATCCTGCAAAGCTGTGAGTTTTTAAGTAACACCTTTCCTTTCCGAAGGTCATCACAACTACTCATTTAAGGAAACAACTGAGAACAAACGCGGCCATCAGCAATTGCAGATGATGCATTAGAAACTGACTGTGGTAAAAAAAAAAGAACCTTGACCTTAGTATGCAGATTTTCTGCATCTTGGGTGTAGGCGAGGGCTGATAAAAAATGTGAATAAGTGTCTAATAGTTTGGTAAAGGTGAATAGTTTTAATCAAATTAGATATCGATTACATTTAATGAAGAATTTTCAGTCAATCACAATTATTTCCTATTATTTGCAGCCTTTTGATGATCAACCAGCGAAGTGCTTCATCACTAAATCACTTGTGACTTATAACTGTGACTAAACTGGTATGTATGATCAGCACAGGAGTGATTATGTAAGTATTGTATCAGTCTAAATATGAATGAGTGGATAAAAGCCCCGGGTAAATTGCACATGCATTCTTTTCTGTGACGTGCAGAAACTGCTGACTGGGACAAAGCTCTTCAGGAGTCATTAATAACCACAGTAATATGCGCAGTCAACTCTGCTGACAGTAGTAAATGTTTGCTCTAGTTGATTCGTAGAGTAATAAATAAACTCATGCGGGAGGCAAGATCTCTTCCCTAAGATTCTTTCACTACTTAAAAAAAACGAGATGAATTAGATATGAGCTGTTTGTGACCTAAAAGTGCTGTGCCGCTGCCTGTTAACAGAGGTGTCACACCTTCACGACCCACACCATGACGAGTCAGGCCTCTAACGTGACCGGATGAGAGGGACAGTAATGTAGAAGAGAGGCCAGTGTGTGAGAGGCACTAGTTTAAATATTTGAACACATGGATGGATTATGAGACATAAACTGTGTAAAACATGGACCTGTTCACTCATAGGCTCCTGCATTGTGAAGCTCAGTGGCTGTCGCCATCTTGGCGGTGCCTGACTCGCCAAACTCCCAGATAATCCAAAAATGGGAAAAGAGTTGGAGCATGGGTGGAGCTGAAGCGGGCCGAATGAAGCCTGGTTTTTGAAACCCAGCGGCTAACTGTCACTCAAAGCGACCATGCCCATAATTATGCAGAGCTTTAAGCCTTAATATAATTTAAATGAGTAAGTTACTCAGTTATGAAACTTTGTTATAAAAATGTTCCCCCTGTACAGTTGTCATGAAAGAGGAAATTAGCTACAGAGAACACAACCAGTTTTTGTATCAGGCTGTTTATTTCTGCTGTAAAATTGGACGTTTTAAAATGGGGGTCTATGGAGATCGACTCGCGTATGGTGCCAGCCTCAAGTGGTTAAAGGAACTGCATTAGCACAGCCAGTACAGGTCTGGTGAGGGTGGTCTCCCTCTCCCCATTGAATGCCTTCAGTCAGGAGGACCAAGCCTTAACACGATCCCGCTGAGGGGAAAATCACTCCCAACATGTGACAGTAGCATCTCTGCTGTGGTTTCCTAATATGTGTAACTGTGCATGACTTGGACTAACCGCAACCCAAAAGAGTTGCTTTTTTTCAGGTGTTAGACAGCCCCTTAAGCCCTTGGCCCCCTAAATCTGTACCTGACAGCCCCAATTGGTTATCCATTCACAAATGATTGTGTTGAGAAACGCTCTCCGTTCTGTTCTATTGTCAGACAACAAAACAATCTCAACTTTTAAGCCTGTGTTCAAAAGCAATCTTTTGAGCCAAGCAGTACATTACACTGACATGATCTGTATTTGTGTTAACTGTTTCAGAATTTGAGATTATTTTACATTCATGTCCTCCCATTGTATCTTTTGGAGATGACTTACTTCTTGCTACATGATAAATGATATGTCAGTACTCTTTAGCTCCATGTATGAAAATGGTTAGATATCACCGTCTTGCAGGTTATTCCCAAGGGAAATAATCTTGTACTTAATTTGAGAGTGTGCAGAGGGGGTGTTTCATGCCTCTGATTCAAGTGATTAGTGGATCCACTCTATCTCTGCTGACCTTGAGGTGTCCTTCAGGAAAGCACTGAGGACCCAGCTACTTCAGGTTTGGCCCAGTGGCTAAAAATTATCTGAATTAACGTGTTTGCTAAACCAAGAATCCATCGTCATTTCTGTTTGCAGTTTATTTTACTGTCTATCGTTTTCGCTTCAGGCTTCTGTGTTAACCAGCCAGGAGCAAGTGTCTGCAGATGGGATGGAGAGGCAGGCCCAGGATACCGCCTCCTGCCTGCCCTCCGAGCATTGCCCAAGGGCCTGGTGAACCTCTCAGGCCCTGTGGGCACTGACTGGAGATAGGAGAAACAAGTGGTAGCCAGCCAGCTACCGACCTGCCTGTGCAGAGCAGTTCACTAGGTGGGCTTCACTAATGCCTTAGGGGGGGCTTGAAGGCATCTATATCATCTCCAGCCTTCACATTTTATGAGTCAGGATGGGGAATTTTATATTTCTACATTTTGCATGAGCGCTGTTTTGGTTGCCTTTAGTTAACACTAGTGATGAGTGTGTGCTCTTTGGACTTGTTTAATGTAAAATAACACTCAAGTTTGCCGCCGGGTTCAATAAAATATATATAATCTTGTTCCTTTTCTTCTTTTTTTATCTCATGCTTTCTCCTCCTTTCCCGAATATTTATTCCATTCATTTAGAGCAGTGAAGCTCTGTCATTGTCAATAAACACCTAATCAGACTGACTCGCAGCCATTCAAAGCTTCTCAGTCCTCCACGTCGAAGACTCGACTGAAAGTTTCCATCAACCACCTGCAGGCTCTACTTCCACCACCAGCAGCGTCTAGATGCAGATGCAGATGCTCTGGTCTAATCGCCAAAAATGTTCTGTTACTAAACTCAATGTATCTTGTTAGACAAGTTCAACTGATCTTGTATTATTGAACTACTGTCTCCCAGGAGTGGTGGGTCTAGAAGATAATAAACAGATTTTTTTTACTTGTCTGTGAACATTCTCCTTCATTCAGGCCATGGTACTTGTAAGTGCTTTAAAATGCAGCTAGAACTTCTTCAGGTTCTAGAAGATGTTTCGTCTATCATCCAAGAGGCTTCTTCAGTTCTAACTGGCTGGTGGGGAGTCCCAGGCATTTATCCTCTTGCAGGATCATTTAAATCTGAGAGTAGTTGAGGTCATATGAATTGTTGAACTATTCTGTTAAGTATGTAAGTCTGGATATGGTTAGCCTAGCCTAGCTGGAAACCGGGGAGGGAAACAGTTGGCCCCTTGCTCTAATAACATCCACCAACACCAACTTTAAAGCTCACTAATTCACACAACTATTTGTGGTCTCAGGAGAAGCTACGTGCTGGAATGACACGTTTATCCATCCGCCTACCACTTTTGTGCAGTCTCCGGCTACAGTGCAGGTTGCCAGATTTGGAGATCAGATCTTTTTGTATTGGTTTTTGTGCATGCACGATGGTGCTACACCTGGCAACGTCCCTGCGATGACTGTGATCCTGTGCACAGTTTTTGACTTTTATTCAGCAAGAAATAGTTCTAGCACACATCTCCCCTAAAGCCACAAACCATTGAGTTTAGATTTTTGTTTGTGTGAGGATTAAACCAATGACATGCACCCAAGCCACGGTGTGAGTGGGCGTTCAACCGCCTGAGGAGGGATCTCATGGTAAGTGGCTGATAAGTGGTGTCATAGACCACCTTCTCTGTTCATTGATGGTCGTTCCAGTTTGAAAGGAAAAGTTTCAAGAATTCAAACGCATTCTGTAGATATTTCAATATATCACTAACTATAACTGGTATAACGCGTATGGAAAGACTGTAGTCATTACTTGTCCATCAATGACAGAATTGGTTGTTTGCCATTGCCTTTGAAAATGATTCATATCAGTGTTCTCCATCTGGCGCCCCAATCATTAGGACGCCATTGTTACGTTTGCATTAAGTAATGGCAATGGTCTAATTAAGAGGCACTATTGAGTTGCATTATGGGAAGAGAAGTCGATCTGTTTTGGAGCTTGAGCCATTCTAGACACTAAAAGACAGGATCTCTTGGCCTTTGCAGCAGGACTTTTGACAGCTTGTTTTTTTGGCATGGCTTGAGATGACAATGTCTGTCCACCACTTTGGTCCAGATTGAAAATCTCAATAATAACTATGTGGCAGTTTGCAGTGGAATTTTGGTACAGATGTTCATTGTCCCAAGAGGATGAACCTCTGCTGCATACATTTTTACAACTATTTCCTAATTGTGTCCCTAACTTTATCTAAGTAAAATAAATTGTTATTCTTTAGTACTCTTACAAAGGATTTATCCAAATTAAATTAATTTTAACACTACAGCGTATACTGGTCAAATTACATGATGTCATGGAGAACAGCTCATCAAAATGAGACAACTTTTGGTTCAGGATCCAACTAAGAAGGCTCAGATTAGAACTAGTAGCACATTTCACTGCCATGTGATGAAAAGCTTCACAGTGGAGCTTAATGTTTAATGTGTCTTATTTCATTTTTTAATCCACCTCCAAAAGCCATCTCTAATTTGGCAGTCTTAGTGAGTGAGCTTCATCTTTCTCAAGGACACTTTAACAAGAGGTCTAGTGGCTGTTTTTGGACTAATTAGTTAAAACATCATTGTTACAGTGTTGTCTGTCTATCCTGATCTGACCTTCCCTGGGGTTTGGTTTTTGTCGGTTTGTGTTTATGCTGCGACAATATCTGAAAGAAACATTGTTTAAAAATAAATTATATTAAATTATACCTTTTCCCTGCATTTAGAGGACATCACTCTCCTGCACTGACTGGATGCCTCTAAAAAAGCTACAGGGAACAGCAGGATTATATTTAATTCAAAAACAGCCCTTTTATCCCCAGCTCTCTAACAGTCTCTATTGATTTTCTGTCTGTGTTTAATTAAAATAACCAACAATGAAAACGACTCAACATTTAGGCCATCAATTAAACTTTCCTATAAATCTTTTTTCAGTTGCGCAGATTGTGGGTGCCGGGCTATTTCATTGATTGAATAAGCGGATGAAAATTGGTGCAGGCTTCCAAATCATTGTTAGGATACAATAAGACAAGAAACATGCTGAAATGTCGCAGAGGAAACACTCTATGAAATATTAAGAATTCATTCCAAATGGAGACATATATGTTCCTATAAACATTTGCTGCATTTTGACATTCCTTGGGTTTGCTTGGTCACCTTCCACCACTTGAAGCAACCAGTTTAACATTTGCCCTTCAGCTGTTTGACCTTATTGAACACTGCAGTCATTAGTATTTTAAAAGGGTTAAAGCTTCCAGATATGTTTGGCAAAAATATGAAATGTGTGTGGACATACATATCGAACTTTTGCAAATGCACAGTATCTGAGTGCAAGAGATACTCAGACACTTCCAGACAAACATCCTCAGCTGTACTTTGTTTAGTGCTACTTAACAAATGATATCTTCCTCACGTGCTAATGTTAGCATTGCTGTTGTGAGCATGTTAGCATGGCTGCAGACGTATGATTAAAACAAGAGGGACAACAGTATTATAAGACTGATTGTGCCAAAATGCAAGAGCCCTTTAAATGAGGCTTTCAGACGACGTGTGGCAGAGGTTCCATTTGGCCTCCCATGAGACAAAAGCACATATCAGAGGTTGACGCTTTTTCATCTTTTCCCGGATCCCAAAATGATTATTTTATGGACGACAAGCTGAGTACATGTTTAAGAAGGTCATACAGTGCTTGATGTAAACTACATATTGCGTAAGTGCTGGGACTCTTCTCAAACTTCACAACACAAAAGTCTCATCGTCGACGGGGTATTTTTGCTGTTGTACGTCAAAATGAAGGATTAGCCGGTTCAGTTATGTAATAAAATCTGGTTCTTGTGTGAAGCTGCTAATAGGACCTCAGATGTGCAAAATCTAAGGGAATCACATTAAATCCTTTTTAAATCCTCTGCAGCACATTGGCAATAACAAAATAAGGAGGAGACTTTAAGGTTATATTATTGAAACATATCTGATTTATGCTTCAATTTCACATTATTCGTCTTTTGCGTGAGACAAATTTCTGTTCTGATAATCCTCATAATCTTGTGCTGTCAGCTCTGTTACCCGTATTATTCTCAAAAGCGTGTAAATCAAATTTTGCTACCACAAATATCAAAGGTAAAAGCATTGCTTTGATCAAATCATTTAAATACAAATATCAATTTCAAGCTGTATTACTGATAGAATGCATTTTCCTTTCTTTGTTGTTCCTGAATCTTCAGGTATAAAAGCTCCTGTCTGGCTTCTTCATTGCAACACAGGCCACACTGAAGCAAGTGTGTGGTCAGTCTGTGTAGCCCTACGTTATTCAGAGGTTCAAATCTGAAACATGAATGGATTTCATACACTTCTAAATGGCCTGTGGTGTGGAAAATGGTTTCTTTGATGAGATGGCAAACAATTTGTTGGCAAACACGTGTTGTTATAACTTGGCTGGATTCAATTCTCTGCCTGCAGGGGTATTATGCAAAAACGTCCTCATAGTGAAACAACTGAATAGGTCGAGTGCCAACGACCCACAAACCAGTGACACGCGTACCAGACCTTCATGGTAATGTGGTTAATGTTGCGAAATGAGAGCAATTTGCTTAGGTTTAGGCAACAAAACTAGTTTGATAGGTTTAGGAAAAGATTGTGGCTTATGGTAAAATAAGTATGTTATGGTTACATGCTGTACGTAAAGTGGGTTACATAAGTAACAATAAGTCAATGTTGACTTTCGGTTCCACACTGGAAAAGAACAGCAGTCTCCTGTGACCAATCCGCCCGCTCCACCTTCTTCATACGCAGACTTTTTTTTGCTCTTAATGCTTTATACTTGCTCTTTATGCTACCTGACTTCTTCCTTTGCTCCCATCACAAGAACTACAACCACCGGAGGTTGCTGCCTAATAATCAATGCAAATATAACAAGCCATGATAACCTACTTGCAAGGTCAACCTAAACAGCCATTTTTCTGGTGTCCTGCAGTGATCCTATAACATCGAGACTGAACTGACTGCGGTGAAGAACCGTGATGCTGGGAGGTGAGGTGCTTATCTTTCCTGCTCTTTAAAGCTTCAACAGGTGTCTTGGTATTCTCAAAACTGCAAATGGCAGCCAGCAGACAACCAACATCATCTAACATTATGTCTGAGAAGACCACAAACAGCAGACTTAGGTCACAATTTAGAACAACTGAAATCAAAGTGAGACAGAAAATCTATGTTGGTGAGTTCTGCTTTTACGTATTAATGTGTTGCTGTCTCTGTGTAGAGAAGAATTACTGGCGATGACATCATAATGACATAATGGTAACTATATAACATCTCATTAGGGAAGACTGGAGACTTGTTTCTGCTGCCTGCAGGCATACAGATGCAGATCATTTACTTACTCTAAGTAAAAGTACAACGCAACACAACAATGTCTTACTTGAGTACAAAAATATCGAAAAGGTTGTGAACCATGAGTTCAATCTTCAACAGTGACTTGAAATCATACTTAAATGTCTACACAGCCTTATGTGAACATCAAGAGACACAACTTCACAAAGAGTCAGAGGATGACGGAGAAGGTTAAGATCATCAGCTACTTTACGGCCTGGAGACTTAGGGATGGTCAAAGAGCAAGTTTCTGACACTGTGTATCTCTCAATAAAGCAGAAATTCTGCCTTCACAAACCACCAAAAGCACAATATGGAGTCAGGTACTTTTGAACATTTTAGATTTGTATTGGATCACTTTGAAAGAGCATTAATTATTCAGGCAGAGGCATAAAAGCACTGAAAATGTGTTATTCTGATCCAGACTTCTGTCACATCAGTCAGCATCCAGGGGGACAGTATGTCTCTATTTGACGATAGATTCAGGTTTTGGTAGAGGCATTGACAGCATCCTGTGAAGGCTCATCTCTGATTCCTCAAAGCTTGTAATTCCACTCATTTGGAACAATATTTAAAACCTCAGAGGAAAAAAAAAAAGTGTTTTGCCATCGCATCAGAAAGTTTTGACTCAGTTGTCACCTTTATGTAACATGAGATCAAAATAATATCACATCCTTTGTTCGTCATGTAAGTGATGTAACTTTCAGATACCACAATGACGCTGAACAACGACATGGAAACAGTGAATTTATATGCACCGGAGGAAAGTTGCTATCAGAGGTTTTCAAAACGTTCTTTGCCGAAAGCCATGTCGCATTTGTTGAACATGATTTATGTGGGAACATGCACTACTTGAAACTTTACTGATCGGAGCGACACGATTTGCATGTTTAATACGGACAAGACTGGCTAAAGTCCTGGATGTGGTTCAGTGAATTATATTCATGTCGAGAATTCTGATTTACATCCAGTGTCAACATTCATGCAGGAGGTTCTCTGCCCTTTGTCCCTGGACAGAAAGTCAGCTCACTTTGTGTAATGTGTCGCCTAACTGGGTCTAAAGGCAAAAGTGTTTCTAGCTGTTCCAAATGTGGGGCAGAAACCTTGCCATAAGGGCGACTGTAATATGTCTTTAAATAAGAACACTTTCAGTCTCTCTTCAAAGGCATTCATGGTGTTGTACTCAGTTGTAGAAAGGCCTGTCTCTCAGAAATTTAGTTTATTTAAGTAACCATAATGCTGACCGAGCTTTGTATTAACATCATAAAGAAATATTGTTAATTAATGTACCTGGCAAGTTAAAAATCATACTGAACGTATCAGTAAAATGTTTACTGGCAATGCATTTCATTTGTTTACTGTAAAAATAGTCAATCTTGCAATGCACCATCCACTTGTAGTGCCTACTTTTTTATGGTTATGTTTAGGCACTGACAGCACTTGGTTAATGTCAGGGAAAGAGCATGGTCTGCTTTAATACAGAGAGAGTAAGCAGCAATCACAACCTTTTCCTGACATTAACCAAACCTTGCCTAAACCTGACCACAGTCTAGATGCAAACCCTGGATTCTGGTGTCACAGTCCTGCACTGCTTTGCTGTGGCTGCCGTGTGCAGATACTGTAGGAGTAAATAAATGTCAGCACGGAGCATTCAGAAGTGCTGTCATTGAACAAATTCGGGGGTTCAGCAGAATTGTGGCCGTACATGATGCGTGTTCTTACAATTCAACTGGAGCTCATCGGTGCCTACCTTACCTCGCACAGGCGTAATGCTTCCAAGAGAGTGTGAGAGAGCCAAGAAAAACAACTGGAATGGTCCAAGTTGTCATGTTGACATTTAAGGTGTGTTAATTGATTCATGCGGAGGCTGTTGAGGCCAAACACACTGCAACGGCCCAAAACACCTCTATTAAGAGAGACGTACCGCAGCTTCAGAAACGATGCCAAATCAAAAACACAGATGAAAGTCCCGAACAAATGCGACAGCGGAAATGTGCAGCAAATGAAAAAACATGTTGCAGAATCACAAGACAAATACAGTAAGTTAAAACACAAAAACACCACAAACAAATGCAACAGAAAACACTGCACATGCAGGCAACGTAGCAGAAGTTATTCAGGCCTCTAAGAGTTTCGAGTGTTGGTTTGCTTGGTATAAATAATTAAATTAAATCATTAAAAACACAAACTACTTGTGTTTACTTGCCTGTATCTCTTAATCCCACACAAATTACATCCAGTGTATCGCCTAATACTACACAGATATTTACATGTTTAACATTTGATTGTGTGCTCAGTTCCAGCTGACTAATGTATGTAACATTTGATGCATATATACACAAGCAATAAGACTCAGATCTGACAATACGTAACCTTTGAAACAAGCAACAACTTAATTGTGCACATGCGTGTCATTGGCAAACACATAACCATATAAATACACTCACAGCCTAATGCACATGCACAGATGCAAACACAGTGTTACAGGTCCCAGGAGTGGTCCCTGAGTAACAACAGAAAATTCGGTCAAGTACAGAAAACGGTGAGCAGCACTGAAGACACGAAGCATTCAGTGCTTCATCCAAATTGCTTCTTTTTTTTTCCCAAATTCACACTAAAAATCAAAACAATACATTTCACCACACATTTCTCTGAGTATCAGTCTCTGTTTCAGTCCTTAACTGTATCCTAAGTGCATAAAACATCCATAAATCCAAGTGTTTCCATATCTAACAAAATCCATTCACAGTCAAAGTGATCTCACATTTCTAATGTACTTCTTACAGTTTCCTACATTATACAGCACACATTATCACCTGCACATTCACAGCTACTATAATAATATAATGCAAACTACAGCATTACTCAACTGTACTTAAGACAAGCAATTACTTTACTTACTACTTATTGCAATAATTCTGGACTAATACACTTAATTTAGAAACAGCTATCACTCATAGAGAAATACAAAACATCTTCACTGAGAACTCATTAGGCTATAACTCAACTCACAGTAACGTACTTCCATTTTTAAACAGCAACCATTAAAATATTCATGTCCTTTACAAACCAGTGTAGCTCTGTAGTATTTACCATTTCTTATTTAAGACACTTAATAATGAAACACTTTCATTTTCCTTAAACAAACACAGCTTACTGCATTTGTGGGAGACAAAATAAAGATAAAAACTGTGCAAAATAAATAGATGAATAAATAAATCTTAAACCTACCGATCTGTCTGCAAGACAATATACAGTGAGAAGAAACTCAAGCACCTGCGCTGCGGTCTCTGACC